>NC_012875.2:39809779-39848277 GCF_000003195.3 Sorghum bicolor
GCAGGTGTCACGCCTTTTCTAATACATATTAAGCATCTATGGCTGGAATGCACTTAGAAACAAAAGTAGAGATGCATGCCAGGAAAACTCTCAACCATTTTATTAATTTATATTTCCTTTATGACTTAGTTCCAAAGTTGTTCTCTCGTAGTGGATTATGCACAAATTTTAAGTGACAAGGGTGGTTCATATTTCTTTGCATGAAAGAGAAATTATTCAATTAACCATTCCATTGTCAAAAGTTTCGAGATTCCCCTTCCAAAGACTTCAGTTTCTGTCTCCTTTCCTGTTGCTAGAGTAGGACATTTTCCATTCTTGATTGACACATAGAAAAGTTGGAAAATGAGCAGAAAGTTATCGAAAAAAGGTCAACTAACCCTTACTAGGATGATAAGGCCAAGATGCTCTTATAAAAGGAGGGGACAGAAGACAAGTGAGAAGTGCTACACTTGGATGATCATAATAAATCTTCAGAGCAGCAAGAGACCATGATAAACAAAAACTTAAACAATAAGATTGCTGAATTCTACCACATGTTCATTGTCTTGCTGCGTTAGCTGATTCGATTAACCGACAAGTTGATCCTCGGCAGGGAGAAGGCCGATCCAGGGGAGGTGGTTTCGTAGGCAGCAGTGACGGCGGTGGCGTCTTGGGAGTCCGGTGAAGCGACGAAGGATGAAGGTGGGCTACTGGCGACACATGGTGTTAGCTCACTTGAACTGAATGAAGATGACACTAGCAAAGGTTCACAGCGATGGCGCACTAGGGCCGGCGGCTTGACGACTTCCCACTCATCGAATTTGGCCATTTTAGGAGAGGATGGCAGGAAGCAGGGGGATGTGCAAGGTCGTAGTTTTTTCTTTTTTTTTTGGTTGTGTGCTCCTCTTTGTTGAGGTGTGAGTCTAAGTGCTCTTCTATCCTTTAGCTGTGTATATCCTTCGTGGATATAGAGGCCGGATTAATTAATAAAAATCCATTATAGAAAATAACAAGTTGCTGCAATAATATTTTTTAATCTGACTATATTACATTGTGAGGAGTTATTCTTGTATGCTTATACCTAATCTAAGTACCAGTTACCACCATGTGGAGGACCTAACCGTGGTATTATCAATATATAAAATGCAGGTCAAACTCAAATTGAGGGAACAAAACAACTTTAAATATAGTGGTGCATGACACTGACTCCTCGCAAAAGAATCAGCGACTCAGCAGGGAGATGAATTCCTTCCGAGTGATACTATCCAAAGAGAATATGGAGATTTCTCTGAGATTGCGCGAATCACTGAACATATGGAGCTTTTCAGATTTCTCATAAATGGCAAATGCAGCTAGCACGTTCACCTCGTCTGAAAATGCACATGCCCTGGAGCCGCAACCTTAGCTGAACATGAATATATTCCGGCCGGTACCAATCTTATTTTCTCAACGATTGGCAATCAGTATCGAGGATAGCTGTGGACGTGGTAAACCGATATGCATTGAGTCGGCATCGGTGGAGCAGTCTGGTTCATCCTATGTATTCCCTTTCCTGCTATAAGTACCGAGGTGTCAAGCAGTAGTGCCTCGCAGATCATCCACCGACAAGGAAGAAGAACAAGAACAAGAAGAAGAGGGGCCTTGCATGGTGGCGAGAGCCTGCCTTTGGTAGCCAAGGATGACTTGCCTACATGGCATTGCGAGTTCCGGTTGCATGGCCAGTTCAGCTGAGTTTGTGGGCGGTCACCTTGGCTAGCCTGAGTGGCTCTTGCCTGTCATGGAAGGCCTCTTCTTCTGTCACTCGCCTGATACGTACTACTACTGTCTGGCATGTGCTTCATTTGTTTTGGCTGGTATGTTCGTTCATTATTGGTGATTCTGATTCATATGTTGTGCTGCAATGCTAATGTTGTTATGCATGCATGTTCTTAATTATTTCGCTGCTATATATCTGTGCCTGCTTGCAGATTGTTCAGAAATGCATGCGAGATTGTCCTGTCTGCATGTGTGATTTTACTCACTTTTCCCACTTCTGTAAAAATATTATTGGTTGATGAGTATTTTGTTATGCCAGTGGTTTGCACGCAGGTTAGGTAGGATAAAATGTGCCATTCCAGTTTTTAAATCTTCCAAAAAAGATGCATGCATATATAAGTGGAGTCAATTAGTTTGCAAAGCTATATATAAATGTCCCCAATTATAAGACTAGTAAAATGAGCATTATTAGTCAGAACCTGTTGCATGGTAGAGACGGAGACATATATACATCTGGACCTTAGGGTCTGGAACTACTACTGTGCCTCCTTCAATTATAGCAGCAGCAGAAGCTAATGATGACTGGGTAATATAACAAGGCTGAGCCTTGAGGCATGCAAGTTCTGAACTTGGCTTGTGGATGTGTTGTGTCTTCCAAAGGCATCTATCTCCTCTTGGAAATGTTTGCTAGCTAGCTAGATTCTAGACAGTACCAAATGGAGCCTCCGTATGTTTCTTGACTTGGACTTGAGAGCTCCGTGTGTCGCATCATATCATATATATTATAATAAAGTTAGGTTTATTGTCCACACAAATTGTGGCACGCACTCCACTCAGCCAGACAAGCAACCTAGATAAGGCAGGAATCTGATCCCCATGCACGTACACAATAACACGGCGTACTAGCTAGTTGACACACTCTGATAGATGGAAGAACATCACCCAATTTATATGGTTTACGTGCACCTATCATTGTCTTAAAGACCGCTAACTCCTGCACACAAGAGCCAGATAATTCTAGTAGTCTGTCAGGTGTCAACGGTGAACCGAATCATCCGCTTTGTACAACTCATATAGGATCAACAATTAATAAGTTACCACAACATCACAACAGTTGGTACAAAAATATCATACATCAAAGTGCGGAAGACTTACAATATTAGTTTACAAAACAGGTTCAAGTATAGACTTAAGTTTTAAAAGGTGAGTAGAACTTCAAAAGCACCTTAGGTAAAGCATGTAGAAGGGACAACCAGATCATGTCAAGCCCACCAACATGACTGCAATTAGCAGCACAAATCAGAACATGCAACATGAGTTAACAAACCCTGAGTACTTGAGTCTATTCAATAAGACTTGCCAGACTAGATCCTCCAAAACGGGAATGGGTTCACACTACTTGAGAGCATAGTACTCCACCGTCCTACTTTATTCCTGTAGGATGGGCATATGCTACTCTCGTCATCTCTCTAGTCCCAGTGCGCGGTTGTCCTTTCACATAATGGAATAGCTGAGATATCATGCTTACCGGAGTATGTGGCCAGTACAGCAAAGTCTCGACCACATGGTGGCCTACAAGGAACGGTCCTCAATCGACACAAGCATGACGAGCACGACTAGGTGAACCTGTCTGTCCAAGAACACTTACCATAACATCGAGTCCCTCCTGGTCTATCATTATGGTATTCTCACGACCCATAAATGGAGCCAAGAAGAACAAAGGTAAAACCTATTTCTCACAAATGAAATGATGAAACCATCATTCGACTTCTATTGAAGTCTAAGCATTACTAAGCATTAGAGATATTTACCTACACATACTAGTGGAGTAAAACTAAGGATACCTGAATATCAAGGTAATCATGCAGCAACGGTATTCAACCACTCCTAATTACTTAAGGCACATCTCACAAGACTTAAAGTGTAATGAAGCTTTGTAATACTAGAGAAAGACAATATGTGGCTTGCCTGCGTTGTAGAGAAGGTTAGTTTCCACAAAGAATTACATGAGTAAGACTTGGCACGCCCAGGGCCATGCGGGCAGAATTTGAGACCCTGTTCTGAACTATAAAATTGGCCCTATCAGCCTAGAAAAAAAATGATAGTAATATATGTTTGAAAATGCAATAAATCAAGGATTGTAATTATTCGATTCTTGGTTGTCTTTATTTGAAAACATCATTTTCGTAGTGTCTTTGAATTATTTAACATAATTGTAATTAAAAATATCTTATTGGCTTGTGAGTAGTAATTTTTAACTTTTTATTATCAAATGTGAGCCTAAAGCACCATGCGATTTGACAGCACAACTGTTCTGCACTAACATATAGTAAACTCCTAGGATTACTTGCGCATTGCCATGGGTACGAAAAGGAATCTATATGTATGGTGTTGGTAATACAAGAACATGATATAATATATGTATTGATTTATTAGCATAATCATGGAGATTATATCCATAGTGGATGATGTGTCTCGCTGATGTGGATACCATAATTTTATGCTAGTGAACTCTGTTTGCAAATGATAGTGGACTGCTAAGGTGGATACTTTACATGTCAAGACAAATTGGCAAATGATAGTGGAGGTTGAGATGGACATCTTACATGTTAAGAGAAATAGCTAGTGAGGTTTTGCTCTGTAAGAGTTATAGATTAGTAATCACTGGTTAAAACAAAGAAATATTTCCATTGACAAATAAAGGATAATTAGTCAATTAAATAATTACGTTTCGAGTTGAGGTCGAATAAGAAACTAGACACCTTGCGGACTAATCGTGGTAGCCCATTATCTGGTGTCCAGATGTCTTGCGAACTAGTACTGGGGGCCCCATGGAATTATGGGCCCTGTACGAGGACACCGCTTGCACAACAACACCACTGTGGATGAACCTTCTCCGAAACTTGATCAACACAAACCTTCTCACTCTCGTATGCACTACAGGTAATAAATGATGTTTGCTTAACATGATGGAATGCATGACATGATGCATGATGAGAGACATACAAGTGCATAACAGTACTCTAACAAACTTAAGAAAATTAAGTATAACTTTCCTTCACCAAGGAACTAGGGTTATTCTTATAAAAGTATCTCAGTTATCTAACTAACAAGTTAATTAGTTGTTATAATGAACGTTACCATGGACCAGCAAGCTATTAGCATTTTCTTTAACTCATGAGCATTTCAAAGAACTATCTAGTCATTTTAATTATTATTTAAACAGTAATTATTAGCACATCAAGGAAATAATTAAGTTGCCAAGGAACTACAGGGGTTTTGTGTTCCAAGTTCCACAATCAAAGTATATTACACCAAAGTAATTTTAAGCATTTTCCCAATTTATCTTAACATTTATTAAACATGGAAAAGGCATTTAAACATACTTAAATTAATTAACCAAGTTAGAATTATCAAAACAGTGACAAACTTTTTGTGAAGGTAGGTTTGAGCACATGACATTTACACAAAGAGTTTCTTGATTAAAGGCTTAATATTTTTGTCTATAAAAATCATACGACGAGCATTTTTCTATTAACATAGGTAAATTTTAAGCATATCAAAACTATTGATTATGGCTAATTCATATTTTTCCCTGGTAGAACACATTATAACAAAGCTACATACAAATATTTTTCTCATGCTTCCACAATAACTTATGAATTAAATAAGGTTCAACACATATTAACATGTTCTAAAAAAGAAAGATCTTTGAAATTTTTTTCAACCATGCCCAGCCAGCCTGAGTCACAAATGTGCGGGGCCAGGGTCAACCTAGACCCTACCCGGCCTTGACTGAGCGGTGGCCAGCGGGTATGCCGTTGAAATCAATGGTGGTGAGGTCTCTGGCGACGGGAAGGACACCTACACACTTGGGACAACCTCACGCATTGATCTACGGTGACAGTTAAATGGAATAGGGTTTGGCGTGAGCTCATCGCCAACCATGCATGGTGGCACAGAGCTCAGCACGTCGGCCACTAGCGACCGAGAGCGGTTAAAACTAAGCACTGGATAGAATCAGGGGCTCACCATGATCACACTTGGCTACTTGGTTGAAGCAGGCATGTGGTGGAAAGGGGTGGCCGGCATTGATGGTGAGGACGGCAGCGTCAACCGGCATCGCAGCAGCGTTCCAGCTGGTCTGGTGCTCTACAGCAAAAACCACAGAGCCCATCAGCATCAAGGAATCAAGGTGAGCGCAGTGCAACAAATGGAGAGGCGAAAGGTGCTCCAAAGTGGTTTGGCTTTGGTGGAGGGGCTGGCGATGGTGCTTCGGACGACGAGGAAGAAGAAGTTGGTCTCCGGCTAGCTCCAACGGAGAAGGATGGCACGGGCGGGCTCAGCGGTTGCGCAACGATGAGACAAGGCTACGTGCGTGAGCTATCGGACAGAGGGCAAGCGAGAGCAATGAATTTCTCTGGCGACTGGAGGAGCATGACGCCGGAGCTGAGAGGGAAAAAGAGAGAGACGGCAGCCAGCGTAGCTTAAAACAGCACGGGCGGCTTTGCCAGCTTCATCAGCACCTGCTTGAGTGTGCCTCCACGAAGCAGGTGCACGTCGCGCATGCTTAAGGAGGCGCATGCTGTCGGCGGCAAGCAGCTGCATGCGTGGCAGCGAAGCTGCTGCTGGCGAGGCTACTGTTCATGACTAAAACCCTAACTTCCCGTCCCGTCTCTTGTTCATGTGATTTGTCAACTAAATGTGATGAGATCCCTTAATAAAAATTGTTCATCTACCCGAGATGTCCAAGTTTGCTTAAAGTCTCAACATCCAGTTTTCTAGATTTTCAATTTTGAAGATAGTTAATTTGAAACTAGAAACAGAATTCATTTAGCAGGGTTTTGAAAACAGTTTTGCTTATCAACTTTGTTAATTAATTAAATAACTATCATTAATCAAATATGACAACTAACTACACATTGCCAAAGCTCACACAAACTATCAAACAATGAAATAAAATTTGCCCAACTTTTATTCATAAAAAATGTTTTAATAAATCTCCAAATATTGAACTTCTTAACTAATTTTCAGGGGCTTACCCATCAAAATGACTAAGTGTGGAAACCATTAATTAATTTTTTGGAGCCCAAATTGAACATGTGTGACTTGAAAACATTTTACCATTTTGCTTCTATATTCAAGAGCATTCTTTAAACATCAAAGTTCAAATTAAGAAGATTTTAATTGTTTAAGAAAATTCACATATATAAAATCACAAAGAGCCTTAATTAATGTTGTTTAACATTTCATGTACCACCTAAAACACATCATAAACAACATTAACATGCTTATAACTTAAACATGAAATGAATTAGAGACCCAATGCTTGCTAATTATGCTTCATGATGCTCATGATAAAATTTTATTTAGCCCTTAACATCTAGGTGTTACAACAACGCACACACACATCATGTGCAATGGTGCAAGTAGAAACCGAATTCAACAAGAAGAATAGTCAACTCAACAGGCCCAACGGGCTCACAGGGAGGGTCATCAGCTGCAGTACAGCCTGCAAATCGACCAAGTAGGGAAAAAAATTAGATGCATATAGTATGCAATGGCGTTTCATGCATATGGATGAATGTTCTTGACACTTCTTAACATGACTATTTAGAATAGAGTTTTAGCTCTATCCCAAGCAATGGCACTAGAAATGCTTCTCAGTATTTGTTAGCATCACTTAGCAGGGTTATCAGTCCTAACACTAGAAATACGTGACGGCGGTTCTGAAGGATGTGAGGGATATCATGTAGCACTTTGTTTGGGAGTACCAGGTGTTGAATTTATTTGATCCCAAAGGAAGGCAGGGTAGGTGGTTCCATAGGATGAGTGGGCAAATTAGTGAGTGGTGGTTATTGATAGGGATGACTTTAGCATGGACGATAAATGGAGAAAGGATAACTATGGATAACTAGGATAGCTAAAGATAACTAGAGCTAGGTTGATCTCTACTTAGCTCTAGAGGGAGAGAAGATGTAATCTTGGTAACCAAGATAACTAAGTGACAAAAATGACTTTATCTAGTAAAGAGGTGTATGTGCTACCGATTAACTGGACACAGCGCACAATGAGCCTTACGATTTAATAACTAGCCCCAACGTGATGGAATACACAGGAAAATAGGGCTATCACCACCTATTGCTACCACAAACTATCCGGAGGGCTAGCCATATTTGAAGGTAAGATATAGCCTTAGCACCGCGCTTAATCTACAAACTTACTATCTCTACTTGAGCTCAAAGAAGAGACACCCTAACTAGACAATATAGCAAATACTAGATATGATAAAGTTATCACTAAGGTAGCTAGATAACCTATGTCGGTAGAATAAGGACCTAGACTTACTACTAACAAGTAGAAGTAAGAGTAAGACTTAAACTTAAAGGCATAAAGTAAATACTTAATAAGTAAAGTACTGAAAGTAAAGTACTATATTAAGTAAGAACTATACGATTACAAAAGAGCTATACCAGACCCGAAGACTTTGAAAGACTCTTCCAGACTACGAGGTAGAGGCTCCACTCAACTCTTCTCCTCTTCTTCGCTAGTTGCTACTTCTAAGCTAGAAGAGCTAAGCTAAGTTAGAGCCAGCGCTAATGCTAGAGCAAGAGAGCTATGCTCTACAACTAAATGCTAACGTGGAGCTTGAAGTTGATGATTGATTCATGATTCAAGAGTTAGGGACCTCCTTTTATATCACTAGAGGGTAGGGGGCATATTTGTTGGCATATTGGAGGTTGATGGATGGAAGTGGGGGGCAGCCGCCCTCTTAGATCCACTGTCTTGCCATAACGGCCTTGGATGCACCCTAGTGATGGTTGTGGAGTCGGTGGATGCCCAAACACCAGTTGGAATGGTGGTCTACATGGTCTTGGAGTATGGCGGTGGGCCCATGGATCCATGGCATATCCATCCTCCTCCCTTGGATCAACCTAACATGGATGGATGGTGTACAAGTCGTGGAGAGGTGATCCCATGGATCAGTGACATGGTGAAGCCACCTAGGGGGCAGACACTGCCTATGTAGTAGTTGTTGCTGGTCCACTTCACCCGGTTGCTTCCCTATCATGTCCACTTCTCACTCCATTCTCAAATTTGACCATTTTTCATGTTTTTCCTGCATGCAAATAAATTTCCAAGGACATATGGAACTAGGTGAATTATAAATGAGAATTAAATCATTTCATGTTGATTTACCTTATAATTGGTTGAAATGTTAATGGTAGAATGAGGTGCTAATGACCATCAATAAGATCCCCTAAGCTAACATTTTGCTTGTCCCCAAGCAAAAATGCGGTTTTAGCATGGTGATCTCAGATTAGGAATTGCTTTAATATAACACCCTGCCAAAAATTATATACAAACCACTACTATCTTTGAGTTGAGCATAGTTAGAATTCCATCATTAGTCTCAACCATATAGGGCTTACAACTTTTCACCTTGTAATATGCAAAAGTAAGGTAGTGAATAGGTAGAAACTTTGTACCTTGCCTTGGTGAAGCCAAGACTCTTTCTTGAAGTTTTGAAAATTTTGAAAAGAAAACTTGCTTTAGTTCCTCAAATGAAACACTTGATCACTCATTGTGTTTGATAAACCTTACCAGGGCCAAAGGTAGTAGCTTCAACATTCTTATGCTAAAGCTTGGGAAAGCTTACGTAAACTTGTGTTGAGTATATTGCTGAGTTAGACTATTAGATCAAAAGGAGTAATAACTCATAAAAAGTGATCAAGATGTGCATGTGTAGATATTTGGTGGAACTCCTTGAGGCTTTTCTATCTCTTGTTTCTAATTGGAGAGAGCATGGCTACCAAGGATTTGTTTTATAGCAGGCATCATAGTACCCATTGTTTTCTCTCTTTCGCTCTTGGGACATTTTGTCCTCTTTTCATTAAAGCACTTGCTCTTTTTTTCTCTCTCTTTTCAGAAGCTCATAGTCCTCTCTTCATAGAGAACAAAAATAATCTATAACTATAACTATATATATATATATATATATATATATATATCAAATTTGTATGGAGCATGGTTGTGCACTTCTAGTGTAGAAGTTGCAAGAGGGTGTATGTGTATGTGGTCTTAATTAAAAAAGTATGACAAGTTTCTCTACTTGGATCAATAAGGTCTAACAAATATCAAAACAAACAAGTGGCTCTTTTGCAGTTTCCTTATCTAGGGAAGATATAAATATAGCTTGTGGTAGGCATTCAACATCATTGAGGAACTTTTGGCAAGGAATTGAGATTTCACAAAATAAAAATTCCAAATTTGTCTTAACCATTCGTCAGACAAGTTAAAAAAATTACTCTATTCTCTACCACATCTCATCTTACAAGAGCATTAAGTTGGTTGTTAGCATGTGCAATCCACAAGTATTTTGACTTAAGATGAACTCTGAGTTATACTCAAAACTTGGTAGTATAAGGTTGTATGTCAAGCTTTTGCAAAGAATCACAGAACAACTATTCATCATTTCCAACAAGGCTTTTTAAGTTTTCAACTTTCAAAGTAAGATTAGAAGCATTTTCTTTTCATATTAGGTTTATCATGCAAATATTGATTAGTATTGCAAACCTTATCTATGCATTGTCATATTATTAACACATAGTGTTGTAACCCATGTTTAACTTTATGAGTTTGATCTTATTTCTTAATGTAGAGAATGAATAACTAAAAAGAAGTGACACATTGATGTCATAAATTGGCAGGGAGGAACTCCCCCATGCTTGCCTTTTCCATGGAGTTGGAAGTCTTCTTGTTGGGCATTTATTTTATGATTTTTATTTATTGCTACTAAGATTACTACTATTTTATAAAGCAAAATATTATTTTTATTGTTGTTCATCTTCTTGTTTTAAAGAGATTATATAGAGTTTTTGTTGATTAGCTAGATATATTTCAGTTTATAGATATATTTTTACTTTATTAATTATTATTATTATTATTTATTTCTCAATTTTTGATATGTATGTTGTTGTTGTTGTTGTTGTTGTTGTTGTTATTATTATTATTTTTATTTATTTATTTTATATTTTTTCATATTGGTGTTTTACCTATCACTATGTTTCACTTGTTTTTGTTTGTTGAGTATGTTTTACTTGGAAAGTAAATACGAACCTAACTAATAAATGCAGATGCAACTAATTAAAAAAATATCCATGAAAGTAGTTAAATCATACCCGAGGATTCACGGGTCTTCCTTGCATGGAGGTTCTTCTTCTTTATTTGGAGGTTCCTTCTTTGGTGGCTCATCTTCTTTACTTCCTTTAGAAGTTTTTGGTGATGATGTTGTGGATGATAGCTCATTCTTCTTGTGCCAGGCCCTTCTTGATTTTGATTCTTCATGGTCAAATCCTTCCTTGTTCTCAGGTGGCTTTGGCTTTCTTATTTCTTTCTTCTTGGGTTGCTTCTTATTCGCCTGCATGATGACATTCGAGAAGGGCGATCCATAAGAAAAAGCAAACATTTCTTTCTTTCCACCAAAGTGGAATTGGAATTTTACAAAAGCCATATATATGCATGCATTAACAGTATTGAGAAAAGGATGACCAAGGATGAGGGGTGTGTCCTTGTTATTACCCATGTCTAAAATCATGAAATCAGTGGGCACATAATTGTTTCTAATTTTAACCAAAAGATCAGTTGCTACTCCTTCTATATAGCGAGTGGATTGGTCAGCTGGTTGCACATAAGAAGAAGTTTGGGTTAGTGTTGAATAAAATAATTCTTCATACATTTGTTTAGACATTATGTTCACACTAGATCCAAGATCACAAATTGCATTGTTAAAAGTATGAGGACCAGTAGAGCAAGATATAATGGGACTACCTAGGTCACCTTTCTTTATTGAGAATGGACAATCTGCTAAAGGGATACCTCATGAACTTAATAGACCACCATACCTTGCAGTGACAAGGTTGGTGGTCTCCATGATTCCATCCTTGATTTTGAAGACGAAACCCATTGTTATTGTTGACTGTTGACACTAGCTAACACCACTTAGATACTAGGTTGTCATCCCTAGCATGGCGGCAGAGTGTACAAAGGTATTTATAAATGTAAAGGCTCTCTAGAAAATAATCTATTCTATCCGCAAGCGCACAGATAAAACACCTCATTGTAGCATTTCACCAGGATAAGTATTCCAGGTATCGTTATTTATAATTTTGCTCAAGGGATCTAAAGAAAATGAAATTAAATCAAAGGGGCAAAATCTATCAAGGCATAGACTAGAGATAAACTTGCAAGAACATGATTACTAATGAGAAACTCGTCACACAGTCACTTACTTTAGCACGGGTAAACCATAAAGATAATGATAATTAAGTATAAGTTCATGGGTAGATAACATAGCGATTAGAAAATAGACTACTCCTCATATATGTAGGTGATGTCGGATTAGCTAGAGAATGAATTCTAAGTTATCTACTAACTACTAAGTCATAATCTACTCTAGTTATCTACAAGATCATATATAGCATAAAAGACTCTTTATTCATGTATAAGGAACATTGATAAAGTAAATCAGAGCATCGCATGACTTACTCCACAATACCGGTTCTGCCTGTCCTATCAACGGAGGGTGGACTATATAAGAATCAACGAAGCTGTCACTATCGCGAACTACCACACGACTCGGCCAATAGGATACATTTGCAGATAAATAACATCTAAGCACCACGCTCACATGTGATCTATCAGCTAACTCCCTCGCGTCAAGAGCTAAGCGCTTTGCAAACTTATACATAAACTCATTATCAATTAGAACTATATCAAATATAGAACTAGAGCAAACTAAGAACATAATAATTAGAGACATAATGCAATGAGAACAATAGAATTAGAGAAAGATATGAATAATACCAATCTTTATTACCGAAGATCCGAATCCAGAGCGTAGTGCTCTACTTCTCTAATTGCTATCTAATCAAACCTCTAAACTTGAAGGATTAGGGAGTAGCTAATTCTAATTCTCTGTGGGAGAGAAGCTCTAAACCCTAACTTTGATGGCTACCTCTGAATAATGATTTCTCCTCTTCTCCTCCAGGGGCCAGGGGGTCTGGTTTTATAGTCCCCTCAAGTGAACGTGAGCCATTGGATCAAACCGACATAGATTGTATGGTTTAGATTGATCCTTTAGGTCGGTGGAGTCTTGCCCCGAAGCAGAGTCCTGTTTGGAGTCCAGCCCTGGGCGGGCGCCCAAGGGGGGTGGGCGGGCGCCCTGCCCCCGAGCCCGAATCGCTTCCCGTTCGTTCCCGTGGCTTCTGGATCCTTCTAGATTGAGGAAAATTGCGCGGCACATAATTATCTCGTTGTAAACATGACATGTGGGCCTTCTCTCCATATTTTCTGATAAACCCCTGCAGAAATAGATAAACACCAAAACTCGTGGAATTCTGTCAGATAAAACCCTAATTCTAGATGTTTGTTTCATATTGATCCTTTTTCATGTTTATTTGATTATTAATTTTAGTACTTAAGGACCGTCAACATTGACAAAATTGAGGTCTTCATGAGTTTTAGGACAATGATGTCTAGAGTGGCGTGATTCTCCATAGACTTCACAAGTCATGTGAGATTCCATGGCTTGCACGGTCTCTTGTGTACTCATGTTCTCGCAAATTTCTAGCCTCTTGGCTAGCAAGTCCATCTTGGCTATAGTCATGTCAGCTTCTTTAAGAGAATGTATACCTCTTTTGTAGGGCTATAGGCATTCATGGTTCAATCCTAGGTTGGGAACCATCTTCTCAATTAATGCCTTAGCATCTATAACATTAAGAGGAAATAATGCTCCACCAGCGGCAACATCTAAATGGATCCTATCAAGGGGAACTAAACCATGATAGAAGTTCTAGATCAAAAGCCAATCTTCCATGCTATGGTGTTGGCAGGTAGCGACAAACTCTTACATATGTTCCCAAGCCTTAGGAATCAACTCATCAGCTTGCTGCTAAAACCTAGACATCTTATTATGAAGAGCACTTGTCTTACCCATTGGGAAGAACTTAACTAAGAAAGCATTGGAACACTTGTCCTAGCTATCTACAACATCGTGGTTAGAGTAGAACCATAGTTTCACTTTTCCCAACAAAGAAAAGGGGAAATATGAAGATGAATAGCATCTTGGGTCACTCCCTAAATGGTGAAGGTGCTATAGATACCCAAAAAGTGTTGGAGATTAATGCATCTTCATGAGCCTTGACACAAAATAGGCTAGCTTGAACCATCATGATTAATGCAGGCTTTAACTCGAAGTAAGTGTTTGCATTAATGATGTTAGGACCATGTTGACACCGCTTTTGGCATGTGTCAAGATAATCAAAATGGACCAATCGGCAGTGGGGAAGTTGCTGCATTGCATTAACAGAAAGGTGCCGATGAAGAGCAGCTAATGGAAATTGTTGTCGATGAGAGGTGGTGATTAGTGGAAGGATTGTCTTTTAACTTAAATTCAGAAGTGTTGATTAGTAAAATCAGAGATGGCATTTGCCGGTGGCAGTTTGAAAACTATTGCCGATAGGGCTTATAATGATGCATTGCCAATGCCGATGAAGGAAGAAACGAAGACTACTGCTAGTGAAGCCTATGATGACAGGAAGTATGCCAATGGAGCAGGAGCCATTGAAGATTTTATCGTGATTGAGGTGGACACGAAGTATATAGATGTTATTTTCTATTTTCTATATTTGTTAGGGTATGCCTTATGTAAGAGTCCTGTTTTGTCTTAGAATCGGATCTTAATCGTATTTGGTTGTAACTCTTTAGATTGGGGTATAAATATAGGCCGAGGGGCAATGTAATCATAATAATCAATCAATATCAATCCAAGTTTACTCCTACTTTTGCATCTACTTACTTTTCAATGATTTCGTCAACTTGCATATTTTCTTTTTACGAGTTCTCATTGATTCGGCGAGTTGCATTACTCTGGTGCAACCCTCGGTGATCCTCGAGTTCTACGTGAGTACCTCTTGGTTGTGTCTTCTGGGCGCATCGCTATTGTCGGGACCAAAGTACTCGAATTACTGTCCTTGTCGATTAATAGGTCAAATCGGCTGGCACGTTTTGGTTATCGGATTGGGTATTAGCTCTTTGTATTTGTAGATTCACTTTTGCATCAACAGACCGGTAGCTACATTAGCAGTAGAAGGAGTAGAGAATTCAGCGATGGTCTTGTTGGCCATGATCATAAATAGAAGAAGGAAAGAAAGAAAGGGAAGAAGATAGGAAGCGATAAAAGATCACTAAAGCTAAAAGTTGAAGGCAAACTAATTTGACTGACTCAAAAGGTTGCACAATTGCCTTCCCTGGCAATGGTGCTAGAAATGCTTGTAGACACTTCTTAACATCACTACTTAGAATAGAGGTTTATCTCTATCCCAAGAAATGATGCTATAAATGCTTCTCGATATTTGTTAGCATCACTTAGTGAGGTTGTTAGTCCCAATACTAGAAATATGTGACGATGGTTATAGAGGATCTGAGGGATTCCGCAAGCGCATAGAACTATCATGTAGCACTTCGCTTGGGAGTACCAGGTGTCAAATTGTTTATCCCAAAGGAAGGTAGGGTAGGTGGTTCCTTAGGATGATTGGGCCAATTAGTGATCAGTGGCTATGGATAGGGCTAACTTTGGATAATTAGGATAACTAATAAATATAACTAAAGATAACTAGAGGTAGGTTGATCTCGACTTAGCTCTAGAGGGAGAGAAGAGTTGTATGTGCTCCCGGTTAAACTAGACACAATGCACAACGAGCCTTACAATTTAATAACTAGCCCCAACATGGTGGAATACATAGGCAAATAGGGTTGTCACCACCTATTGCTACCAAAAACTATCTAGAGGGCTAGCTGTATCTAAAGGTAAGATATAGCCTAAGCACCACGCTTAATCTATAAACTTACTATCTCTACTTGAGCTAAATAAGAGACACCCTAACTAGATGATAGAGTAGTTACAAGATATGATAAAGCTCACTAATGTAGCTAGATAACAAATGCTGGTAGAACAAGGACCAAAACTTACTACTAACAAGTAGAAGCAAGAGTAAGACTTGAACTTAAAAGCATAAAGTAAATACTTAATAAGTAAGGCACTAAAAGTAAAGTACTATATTAAGTAAGAGCTATATGATTACAAAGGAGCTATATTAGACCCAGAGACTCTAGAAGACTCTTCCTAACTCCAAGGGAGAGGCTCCACCGACTCTTCTCCTCTTGCTAGCTAGGTGCTACTTCTAAGCTAGAAGTGCTAAGCTAAGTTAGAGCTAGCGCTAGTGCTAGGGAAACAGAGCTATGCTCTACTACTAAACGCTAATGTGGAGCTTGAAGTTGATGATTGATTCATGATTCAAGAGCTAGGGACCTTCTTTTGTAGCACCAGAGAGCAGGAGGCATGTTTGTAGGCGTGTTGGAGGTTGGTGGATAGAAGTGAGGCAATAGGCGCCTGTAGGGGGGTGGCTGTCCCCTTGGATCCACTGTCTTGCCATCTAATGGCCTTGGATGCACCCAATGACAGTTGTAAAGTTGGTGGATGTAACATCCCATCCCAAGGCTTAATAGGATTAATAGGATACTCATACTAACAAGTTGCAACTTCTTTTTAGGAAGCCTATCTCCAGAGAACTCTAAAGTTAAGCATGCTTGGCCTAGAGAAATTTAAGGATGAGTGAACGACCAAGAAGTACTTCTTGGGTGCACATGAGTGAGGACAAAATGTGTAGAAAAGACTGGTGTTGGTCTGTGAGGGTGGACTATGTCCTAGAAAAGCTGTCAGATGTAACTAGGCTTGGCCTTGTGGAGGCAGGACGTTACAGAATGGTATCATAGCCAACTCTCATGGTTTAACTGGTGCGTGTATCGCAGTTGCATAGGCATGGTGTGCATGGCTGGTGTGGACCCAGAGTGGTCACACAACATGTCCTAGAAAAGCTACCAGATGTAAGCGAGGTGAGTAGTTATAGAATGGTATCAAAGCTGACTCTTGCGGTTTCACAGTCGCATGTGTCACAGTTGCGCAGGCATGGTGCGCATGGCTAGTGTGAACCCAGAGTGGTCACACAACATGGCACATGCGCTGGCACTAGACACACGGACGTGGCCAAGAGGGGATGTTCTTGGCTTGGGGTTGACCGATGAGAACGTTGGTGTCTTAAGAGGGTGAAGATGTAACATTCTGGTCTAGGGCTTAATAGGATTAATAGGATACTCATACCAACAAGTTACAACTTCTTTTTTAGAAGCTCATCTCCAAAGAACTCTAAAGTTAAGCATGCTTGACCTAGAGAAATTTAGAGATGGGTGACCGACTAGAAAGTACTTCCCAAGTGCACATGAGTGAGGATAAATTATGTAGAAAAGACTGGTGTTGGTCTGTGAGGGCTGACTATGTCCTAGGAAAGCTACCAGATGTAAGCGGGCTCGGCCTCATGGAGGCAAGACATTATAGTGAATGCCCAAACACCAGATGGAATGGTGGTTTACATGGTCTTGGAGTATGACAGTGGGCCCATGGATCCATAGTATATCCATCCTCCTCCCTTGGATCAAACTAACATGGATGGATGTACAAGCCATGGGGAGGCAATCCCATGGATCAATGACATGACAGAGCTACCTAGGGGGTGAGCGCTGCCTATGTGGCGACGACGGCTGGGCCACTTCGCTCGGTTGCTCCCGTGTCACTTCATGCTCAAATTACACCATTTTTGGTGTTTTTCACTGCATGCAAATAAATTTCCAAGGACATGTGGAACTAGGTGAATTATAAACAAGAATTCCATCATTTCATGTTGATTTACCTTATAATTGGGTGAAATGTTGATGGTAGAATAAGGTGTTAACAACCATCAACTAATGCCACATGTTCTCACCTCACGATCCAATACAATGCATCACACTAACTTTCATGGATCTATATAGGCCAAGTGAATCTTGGATCAGCCTAGATGGACGGAGGAAGACCACAAATGCTTGATTATTTTGTTTGCACACGTGGAAGAAGATTAGGCATGGGGTATGCACTAGAGCTCCATGGATATTGTATCTCCTATTTGTTCCCCTTGTAGAGGTGGTAGCTAGAGGTGTATGCACATCAATGTAACACATAGCCAACTCTAAACTTTAGTGACATGATTCTCCTTAGGCTAAGACTACTTAGCTATAGCGGGATAACAGATCTAACCTCTGAACATGAGTACAAATAGTGATGTACTACCTAATACAACTATATGTGGCTAGCTATAATAGCACCTATAACTAGGTAAGGCCCATTGAGTAGGAATAATTAAGATAATCGAGTAAAGAGATGAACATTTCAAGAGGACCTAACTATGATGCCTTTGATCCCATTTGACAAGGGATGCTATCAGCTATGCAAAATCAAGTACTAGAAGGAATGAGCCAACATGGGAATTCTCAATAGTGCTTATTGCAGGGTCACATATGAAGAACATACCAAAGGGCTAGTGAAGAGACAAGTAGCAAAAGCTTGAAAAACCATGAAGTTCAATGAAGGTGATAGTAGTAAGACGCTTGGAATTAGGGATCAATGTCGCTATTGTAAGCGTTATGGTTTCTCTATCTCGAAAGCAAGTGAAATAAGGGGGAAGCCAAATTACGAGCCAATGTGGATTAGAAGAGGAACATGATCCCACTGGAGCCACTATTGGGAGGCAATCAACATTTAAGTTCTACTACATTGACATATCTAGCTTGAATCCCTAGTTAAATAAATTCAATCCTCAAAGATTTAGAAGATCCTCAAGTTAAAACTACTTCACATGAGTTATTCTTAGATGGATGGGCCATTACCTTTAAGGAGTTTAAACTTCGAAAGACGAAGCAAGCTAAGAAGTGTGACACCACAAAATTATGAGTAAGAGAGTTTGTTACATTGCCAACAGGAAGGACATTATGCTAAACTTTGCCCATAGAAGAATCAACAATTATGCCAAGTAGCTAGAGTTAGGTAACTATAGGAATGCCACTAGCAAGTGTTAGTGACGCACAATACAAAGAAAGACCTTGAGGAGATCGATGAGTGGAGTTGTGTTGGACTACCCAAGATCAATGAAGTGAACATTGCTCACTCATCCCATGTAAGAGATGCTACCTTAGACGCCCCTGTAGCCATACCATCTTTAAGGAATAGGAGTTTATGTCTTGTGTGTAATAAAAGCATTAATAAGAATTGTTATGACTATTAGTTTTAATGTGTGGCTCCTAAACCTATAGTGTTTCATTGGTTTCTCTTAGTGCTTTTGTTTGAGATGGATCTTTGCAATGAGTGTAATTATCTTGTGGGCTATGTCCACAATTTCATTTAGTGTATAAGTCTAAGGTAAAATGAGTAATGGAATAAAATAGTTAGGTTTTTGGTTTTCTCTTGTTTTATCCCATTTTCTCTATCCTACCTTTTTGACAGAGTTTTTATGAGTTTGTATCTCTATTTTTGGACAACCAAAAGATGATGGAAATTTTTGGACACTAGTAGACTAAAGTTGTAGAGAATTTCATCACCTTTGCAATGGTATAAAACATGACTTCAAAGGATCAGTGGGATGAAAGTTATGCCTGTTTCTCTGCGCTGCTATTTTTCTCCTTATGAGAATTTTAGGTTCCTCATTTATACTTCCGAACATGAGTTTATCTTGGATATCAGAAGGTCATTATGATCATTAACTCATTTAGAATAAGATGAAAACTACACTAGGGTGTCCCCTAGTTTCTCTTTTTAAGGCGGTAGCCAAGTTAAAGAAGTTGCAAGATGAGGGTTTCATACATTTTGGTCCTTCTCTTGGAGTATCGGTTGACCCAATGATTGTGAAGTCATCATTAGGCACACATATCCTTTTGCCTAGAATTGGTAGCTTGTTGGATCATCTACAAGGAGCTCATGTATTCATCAGGATTGATCTTCAATTAGCATCAATTGGAAGTTCAATCTTAACTATACCTAGGACAAGTTGGCATTGATGACACATGAAAGAGATATTATACATCTATAGTTGGCTGGGACTCAGAAAACCTCAATGTTACACCAAGCGGGGCATAAATCTAAAGGACATATTCACTAAGCTAGTTTTGAGCTTGTTGCATCATCTTGGATTATATTTGATTAAGATTACTACTTGGAAATGTATTACCACCCTAGGAGACTATATGTTCTAGTGCCTTAGCAAAGGAGAGATATGTAAATAAGAGGATCACAAAGGTATTTTGGATGGTGAGGATAAAAAGGAAAAGAGAAGTGGCCCAGTAATTGGAGCTACCCGAGAATGTAAAGAAGATTCAAAGATGGAGTATCCGCATCTCTTTGACACACCATCTTCTGAATCTTGAGGATGAGATTCATCTTATGGGGGTGACTCCCTAAAATTTGCTCATTTTGAAATAGATATAAATTGATTTAATTTTGTATTTTTTGCACTCATAAAACTATAGGAAAATAATTTGTTTGATTCAAATAAAACTCATTATAAGGTGTAGCGACATTATTATGTATTATGTATACATGCTGGTGCATATGCTTTAGTTTGATGAGTGGTTTGGCTACAAAATTCAAAACAATTTCAAATGCTTTTGAAATGGTTTTGAAATAAAAGAAAAGGAATTTTTTTTGGAAAACTCTCCCTCTCTCTTTTTGGCCCAAAGGCCCTCGACCTCTCTTCCCTTCACTTCTTTCCCTCATCAGGCCGTGGCCCAGATGACCACTCTCCTAGCCTAGCCTGCACATGTGTAACACCCAAAATTTGATTTTGAATTAATAGGAATTAATTTAATTATTTAAGAATTTTTATGAGCATTTGAATCTAGCAAAATAAATAATTTTGTGCAAATTAAAATTCACCATATATTTAGAAACATGAATTTGCATTCATGCTGGAGCATATTTTATTTGGTGCTTGTTGTTTCTGGTTAGAATTTAATTGCACACAAAATTCTATTTGGAAAACTGTTTTGGAAAAGAAAGAATAAAAGAAATTAGAAAAAAAAGAGAGAAGGACACAGCCCTGACTTCGGCCTGGGCCAGTGGCCGAAGCCCAGCTGTCCTTTCCCCTCCTCCCCCTTGCGCGGCCCAGTTCTCCAACCGGCCCAAACAGCCCAGGCAGGCGCGCCTTCCCCCTCCTCTCCTTCTTCAGCTGACAGCCGGGTCCCATTCTTCTTTCTATGACATGTGGGGCCCGCGAGACAGCGCAACCCTTCTTCTCCACCGGTCGGAGACGAGGCGGACTCGAATCCGCCGGTAGCAGATCCCGGTTTCTCAGGGATTTGATCTCCCTGAGTCCTATTTAAGCACCGTGGAGCCAACCGCGTATTCCTTTCGCATCTAAACCGCGAAAACGTGCCCTAGCTTCATTTCTTTGCGATATTTTGGATCTCGCCGAGAGGGAGCAAAACGCCCCGCGTCGCGAGCTCCTCCCCTTGCTCCTCGGCCCCAGAGAAGTACCCCAGCGAGTCCGCGGTGAGTTTCTCCATCTTCTTGTGCTCGCAGCTTGGTTTTTGGTGCCCGATTTCGCGAAAACAAAGGACACCGGTGAGGTACACGGCGGCGCCCATGGCGGCCACCGTGGTGGCGCTCTGGGAGGTGGCCGACCGCCGCCTGGAGCCCTGCATGGATTCTGGACCGTCGGATCGAGATCTAAGCGCCGAAAATAAAACAAACCCCTTCGCTGCACATTTTCCTAAAGAGACCCTGAGTTTCTTTGAAATCCATCCGGCAGTCCCAAGGCACCCTGATTAGAGTGCGCTTTCCTGTTGTGAAAGCGTAAACCTGGCTGGGAGTTCAAAATACGTTTTCAGTAAATTACAAGTTTACCACTGATTTTGTTTTGCTCATGAAATATTTATTTTAACTCCGTTTTTGTCCATTCAAATTTCGTTAGATTTGTTTTCATGAGCTCTACATGTTAGAAGTATTAGTTTACTATTTTGAAAGTTTTAAATCCTGCAGTAGCATTTAATAAATTATTTCTCTATAGGAAATCTTAGAAAAATTCATAACCTCTACGTTTTAATTCCGATTTTCGTGAACTTTACGTTTGTGTGATCGTAGCGCTGCGTAGAATATTTTCATAAACTTTTATCTTTGTTTTACCACTGTTTGGTGTAATGTTCTAATTATAGCTTGTTTGCTTTGTGTATGATTGTCTACATTGGATTGCGTGTTGTTGATTGACGTTTGGGAATAGATGGTGAGCGGTACGTTGGTGATCAAGACCAAACCTTTGAAGACCAGCAGGCTCAGGAGAGCTTTGATCAAGGCAAGTATAACTTGGGACTATTCTTGTTACCTATACACAATTAATATAACATTTATCATATGCATGTGACCACCTTGATGACCTTAGCAAAATCATAGATGATTGTTATCCTGAATTTCTTGTTACCTATTTGGATATGCATTTGGGTAGTTCTTGCTAGTGCTTGATTATTAATCCATGATCTTGTAACATAAATATTTGAATATACAATAAACAATAAAATAAGCTTTCTAGCAACTTGAATAATAAGGGTGGAAAGAACTCTGGCTTTTGCTGGATTGATCTTGACCCTCCATAAGGACTTATCCCTTGGCAAAAGCTGGGACAACTCGTACAACCATGAGGGCTATATGGCTCTGGCTTTAGCTCAGTATGAAGAACTTTTCTAGCTTGTTAGAGGTTACCCGAAAGGGCGGAGGGGCTGAACCGTTTTGGGTATAGTGTGGCCTCTGTCTGTATGTGTATAGGCTGCGAGTCATTGTGCCATCGGAAGGGGGGCTCTATATCTGCGCGCAAAAGAAACCTTGTGGCCCTAACATGTTAGACGAACTTTTGAAAGACTTCATAGTGATCCCTGCCGACCTCCCTAGGAAGGGGGTTAAGAGACTAGCTACCTCGGGCGAAAGGGTAAATCATGACTCATGGGTAAAGATGTACAACCTCTGCAGAGTGTTAAATCTGGTATACTAGCCGTGCCCACGGATACGGGCGGCCCGGAAAACTAACGGAATAGACGGACACTGATGAACACGATTAATGATGATAAATGATGGTTTATTATGTTGTTTATACATGTTATTCATAATTCTTTCATACATTGATCATGTGGTTATGGGATTAATTGTGCTACCTTGTTATTCGCTATCCAATGATTAAATATGCTATCTACATATAAAAGCTAAACGCAGTCAACCAGTCAACAGTGTCCCTGTGTGGAGCTTCCGTCGAGAGCGTTGTTTAATATTATTATCAATTTTTGTGTAAGACTATGTGATTTATTATGTTCCGCTATGTAATAAACACTGCAATGGTACATATGAGATTTGTCTACTTATGTGTGTGACTATTCCTGAGGCACATATGAGTCATTTATGCATCCTATTTTGTTCTTAAAATATGGGTATGACAAATTGATATCAGAGCTTTGTTGTCTGTTGGACGCAAGCCTAGTTAGAAATTGGCCGTCTTAAGGTTTTGAAATTGCTATAAAATCCTTGCTCTGTAAACCTTGATATTTTCTCCTATACTATATCCTTTTCATTGCTATTCATCTTCACCTTGATGCTTATTTTAAAGACCGGTTCTCATCCCCACTCCCTGCTTGATATGCTTTTAGAACCTTGTCTTACCACTTTCTGGCATCATTGAAATAGGAGTTTTAGGATCTTTACCCTTAATAAGAAGAGAACGTTAGTACCGCAAGTTGAGTCAATGCTTGAAGTGTGAACTTTTAAAGCTTGGTTTAGTTTGTTATTATGCTTATGCTTGATTTGGATTTTTGTAATGAGTGCTGGAACCTTGTGGGCATATCCACAAGTTCCCTAGTTAAGAACCTTAAGTAAGAACATGAATAAATAGTGGTTTGGGGTCATATCCTGTTTATGTCCTTTGCTGTTTTCTGGAGCAGTCTGCAATGATTCTGGTATAAATCAAATTCTGTTCGTGCAATGTTCGTCAAAATTTTCTGGGAACAAGTAGACTTTCACATCTTTCCAATGCCACAAGAATGACATGATTATTTATTATGAGCTGTGAGTTATGGCTGTTTAAAGTTGAAGTTTCTGCGCAGTCTGAAATTCTGGAACAGTTTCGGTTGTATCCAGTTTTTGATTAACCTAACTTTGGAATCTGTTAATATGATCTAAACGAAAGTTGTAGATAATTTCTCTATCTTTCCAACGGTGTACAGCATGTATCATTTTGAATTCTGGAACTCGAGATGTGACTGATTTTCAGATCTGCTGATGTTGGATGTTACCCAGAAAATTTCAGATTCTGTTATCTCTTGTAATTGTCATGTTGGACGTTACTAAGTCATGATTCTATACCTTGGAATGCAGATGGAAGCAAGGGGAAGAGGTAGAGGCAGAGGCCGTGGCAATGGTGGCAATGCCCCAATTACTGTGGAGGAACTCATGCAAACCCAAAATGAGATGATGCACGTTTTCATGCAGCACCTACAGCAGCAACCTCCACCACCACCACCAACTGTTCATGTGAGGGACAAGCGTGGGGAGTTTATGAAGGGAAGACCTCCGGTATTTACACACTCAGCTGATCCCATAGAGGTAGATGATTGGTTACGTGCCGTGGAGAGACAACTGAACATAGCACAGTGCAATGACTTAGAGAAGGTGTTGTATGCTTCTGGACAGCTTCAGGGGGCAGCTCAGACATGGTGGGAGTCATATCAAGCTGCTCGTCCCAACAATGTTCCTCCTGTCACATGGCTAGAATTTTGTAGAGACTTCAGAGCTCGACATATAAATGAGGGAATGATGGAGCTCAAGCAAGAAGAATTCAGATCACTCAGGATGGGCTCTATGACTGTCGCAGAGTATCATGACACGTTTGAGCAGTTGGCCCGCTATGCCCCGAATGAAGTCAGAGAAGATGGTGATAAGCAGCGTCTATTCATGAAAGGTCTTTATTACGAGCTCAGGTTGCAGTTGGCTGGAAACACCTATCCTACCTTCCAGGCTCTTGTGAATCGTGCTATTGTGCTTGATAATATGCGTAAGGGTCAGGATAAGAAGAGAAGGATGCTGGCACAAGGTTCTGGGAGTAACAACCGTCAGCATTTCAGTTCTCAGCAAGGCTATCAGCAGAGGTTCCAGGGACCAGTTAGTTAGTGGAACCGCAACCAGCAACCTCAGCGTTTCTAGAATCAATCACAAAGTGGGAACCAACGTCCTCCATTCCAGCAACGGAATCCTAGACAACAACAGAATAGTCAGCAGACACACCGCTCAGGAAATTCAAATGCCACCCCCATGAAGAAGAGTGCTACCAATACTCCTACGAGGTGTTTCCAGTGCGGGAAGGAAGGGCATATGTCATACGATTGTCCAGAGAAGTTTAACAAGCAGAACAACAACCAGAAGTCTACTGCTTATGCAGCAACAGTGAATAATGTGGCTATAGAGACAGTTCAGGAGAGACCAGAGATTATGATGGGTACGTTCAGCATCAACTCTATCCCCGCTACAGTTTTATTTGATTCTGGAGCTTCGCATACATTCATATCACAAGCATTTGTTAGAATTCATAGCATTCCACTAGTTGCAATGAAAACCCCTATGCTAGTAAATTCACCGGGTGGGACTATACCAGTTTCTTTATGTTGCCCCTCGGCAAGTATTTCTTTAAGGGGGGTAGATTTTCCTATCAGTCCCATGGTTATGAGAACTTCAGGCATAGATGAGATCTTGGGTTTGGATTGGATGAAGCTACATGAGACAAATATTAATTGCAAAGAGAGAGTAGTGGCTCTAACAACACCAAAGGGAGAACGAATCAGTGTTGATGTAACAGTGCAAGCACCACTCACAGCTAAAGTGAACCAACTGAATGATGATGTTGATCCTCAGAATCTGGTAGTGGATGAGTTTCCGGATGTCTTTCCAGATGAATTGCCAGGTATGCCACCTGACCGAGACATTGAATTTATTATTGAATTACTACCTGGTACTGCACCCATAGCTAAAAGACCATATAGAATGGGGGTTAATGAACTAGAAGAACTTATGAAACAAATTAAGGAATTGCAAGATAAAGGGTTCATTCGTCCTAGTTCATCACCATGGGGTGCACCAGTTATCTTTGTTGATAAGAAGGATGGTAGTCAGAGGATGTGTGTTGATTATCGGTCACTTAATGAGGTCACTATCAAGAATAAATATCCCTTGCCTAGGATTGATGACTTGTTTGATCAGCTAAGAGGTGCTTGTGTGTTCTCTAAGATTGATTTGCGTTCTGGTTATCATCAATTGAAGATTCGGAATTCTGATATACCAAAGACAGCTTTCACAACAAGGTATGGGTTGTATGAGTATACAGTTATGTCTTTTGGTTTGACCAATGCACCAGCTTACTTTATGTACATGATGAATAAAGTATTTATGGAGTATCTTGATAAGTTTGTGGTGGTCTTTACTGATGATATCCTGGTATTCTCTAAAACCAAGGAAGAACATGCTGAACATCTCAGATTGGTCTTACAGAAACTTAGAGAACATAAGCTGTGTGCTAAGCATAGTAAATGTGAGTTTTGGTTGGAAGAAGTTTCCTTTCTTGGTCATGTTGTCTCTAATGGTGGTATTGCAGTGGATCCTAGTAAGGTGAAAGATGTGCTAAACTAGAAACCACCTACAGATGTAAGTGAAATTCGCAGTTTTCTTGGTTTAGCTGGTTACTACCGTAGATTCATTGAAGGGTTTTCAAAACTTGCAAAGCCTATGACTGCTCTGTTGGAGAAGAATGCTAAGTTTGTATGGTCTGATAAGTGCCAAGCTAGTTTTGAGGAATTCAAGAAGAGATTGACTACTGCACCTGTGTTGGTATTGCCAGATCTGAGTAAGAGTTTCTCTATCTATTGTGATGCTTCTCGTCTGGGTTTGGGTTGTGTTCTTATGCAAGAAGGTAGAGTTGTGGCATATGCATCTAGACAGTTGAGGAAACATGAACTGAATTATCCTACTCATGATCTAGAATTAGCAGCTGTGGTTCATGCATTGAAGATTTGGAGACACTATTTGGTTGGGCATAAGAGTGACATATACACTGATCATAAGAGTCTAAAGTATATCTTTACCCAGACAGACCTGAACTTGAGGCAACGAAGATGGTTGGAACTGATAAAGGATTATGATTTAGAAGTGCATTATCATCCTGGAAAGGCGAACGTCGTAGCTGATGCACTTAGCAGAAAGAAATATGCTAATGAGCTTCGGGCGACACCTGAATCTGAGGAGTTGTGTGCTGAATTTGCATATTTGAACTTGGGGATTGTAGTAAATGCTATGGAAATTGAGGTCACTCCTACTCTAGAGGAAGAGATATTGAAAGGACAGTTGTAAGATGAGAAACTAAAGGAGATAGCACAGAATGTGGTACTAGGCAAAGCACCAGGATTCAGAATAGATGACAATGGCGTATTGTGGTTTGGAAAAAGGATATGTGTTCCTGAAGTGAAGGCGATTCGTGATATGATTCTGAGAGAGGCTCATGAGTCAGCATATTCCATTCACCCTGGTAGTACAAAGATGTATTTAGATCTGAAACAGAAGTATTGGTGGTATGGGTTGAAGAGAGATGCAGCTGAGCATGTTGCTTTGTGTGATACTTGTCAGCGAGTGAAAGCTGAATATCAGAGGCCAGCTGGATTGTTGCAACCAATGAAGATTCTAGAATGGAAGTGAGAAGAAGTAGGCATGGATTTCATAGTGGGATTACCTCGTACACAGAGAGGATATGATTCAATATGGGTAATAGTGGATCGATTGACTAAAGTTGCTCACTTCTTGCCAGTCAAAACCACTGATTCAGGAGCTCGACTAGCAGAGTTGTATATGGAGCGGATAGTTTGTTTGCATGGAGTGCCTAAGAAGATTGTATCTGATAGAGGCACTCAGTTTACCTCTACTTTTTGGAAAGCAGTGCATGATTCCTTGGGGACAAAGTTGAATTTTAGTACATCATATCATCCACAGACAGATGGACAGACTGAGCGGATCAATCAGATACTAGAAGATATGTTGAGAGCTTGTGCATTGCAGTATGGAACCAGTTGGGATAAGAGTTTGCCATATGCAGAGTTTTCCTACAACAACAGTTATCAGCAGAGTCTTAAAATGGCATCGTTCGAGGCACTGTATGGTCGTAAGTGCAGGACACCTTTGTTTTGGAATCAGACATGAGAGACACAGGTATTTGGTACAGATGTGCTTAGACATGCAGAACAACAAGTGCGGACTATCCGGGATAATCTGCGAGTTGCTCAGTCTCGTCCGAAAAGTTATGCAGATACACGTAGGAGAGAACTAGCTTTCGAGGAAGGTGGTTATGTTTATCTGAAAGTGTCACCTATACGGAGTGTGAAGAGGTTTAATATGAAGCGAAAGCTAGCTCCAAGGTATGTTGGCCCGTTTAAAGTCTTGCAAAGGTGTGAAGAATTAGCGTATCAGTTAGAGTTGCCTGAAAGTTTATCTGGTGTGCATGATGTGTTCCATGTGTCACAACTTAAGAAGTGTTTGCGTATACCTGAGGAGCAAATACCATTGGAAGAGCTTTCTGTTAAAGGTGATCTCACTTATGAAGAGTATCCGGTCAGAATTTTGGAGACAGCTGAGAGAGTTACCAGAAGTCGGGTTATTAGAATGTGCAAGGTGCAGTGGAATCGATATTCAGAAGCAGAGGCAACTTGGGAAAGAGAGGATGATCTGAGGAAATCATATTCATATTTGTTTGAGTAAGCACCATTCAATCTCGAGGACGAGATTCTTTTAAGGGGGTAGAGTTTGTAACACCCAAAATTTGATTTTGAATTAATAGGAATTAATTTGATTATTTAAGAATTTTTGTGAGCATTTGAATCTAGCAAAATAAATAATTTTGTGCAAATTAAAATTCACCATATATTTAGAAATATGAATTTGCATTCATGCCGGAGCATATTTTATTTGGTGCTTGTTGTTTCTGGTTAGAATTTAATTGCACACAAAATTCTATTTGGAAAACTGTTTTGGAAAAGAAAGAATAAAAGAAATTAAAAAAAAGAGAGAAGGACACAGCCCTGACTTCGGCCTGGGCCAGTGGTCGAAGCCCAGCCGTCCTTTCCCCTCCTCCCCCTTGCGCGGCCCAGTTCTCCAACCGGCCCAAACAGCCCCGCCTTCCCCCTCCTCTCCTTCTTCAGCTGACAGTCAGGTCCCATTCTTCTTTCTATGACATGTGGGGCCTGCGAGACAGCGCAACCCTTCTTCTCCACCGGTCAGGGACGAGGCGGACTCGAATCCGCCGATAGCAGATCCCGGTTTCTCAGGGATTTGATCTCCCTGAGTCCTATTTAAGCACCGTGGAGCCAACCTCGTATTCCTTTCGCATCTAAACCGCGAAAACGTACCCTAGCTTCGTTTCTTTGCGATATTCTGGATCTCGCCGAGAGGGAGCAAAACGCCCCGCGTCGCGAGCTCCTCCCCTTGCTCCTGGGCCCCAGAGAAGTACCCCAGCGAGTCCGCGGTGAGTTTCTCCATCTTCCTGTGCTCGCAGCTTGGTTTTTGGTGCCCGATTTCGCGAAAACAAAGGACACCGGCGAGGTACACGACGGCGCCCATGGCGGCCACCGTGCTGGCGCTCTGGGAGGTGGCCGGCCGCCGCCTGGAGCCCCTGCATGGATTTGGGACCGTCGGATCGAGATCTAAGCGCCGAAAATAAAACATACCCCTTCGCTGCACATTTTCCTAAAGAGACCCTGAGTTTCTTTGAAATCCATCCCGCAGTCCCAAGGCGCCCTGATTAGAGTGCGCTTTCCTGTTGTGAAAGCGTAAACCTGGCTGGAAGTTCAAAATACGTTTTCAGTAAATTACAAGTTTGCCACTGATTTTGTTTTGCTCATAAAATATTCATTTTAACTCTGTTTTTTCCATTCAAATTTCGTTAGATTCGTTTTTATGAGCACTACATGTTAGAAGTATTAGTTTACTGTTTTGAAAGTTTTTAATCCTGCAGTAGCATTTAATTAATTATTTCTCTATAGGAAATCTTAGAAAGTTCATAACTTGTACGTTTTAATTCCGATTTTCGTGAACTTTACGTTTGTGTGATCGTAGCGCTGCGTAGAATATTTTCATAAACTTTTATCTTTATTTTACCACTGTTTGGTGTAA
The DNA here is from genome assembly GCF_000003195.3 of Sorghum bicolor. NCBI lineage: Eukaryota > Viridiplantae > Streptophyta > Magnoliopsida > Poales > Poaceae > Sorghum > Sorghum bicolor. Next base: position 39,839,667 of record NC_012875.2, read on the forward strand.
TGTTCTAATTATAGCTTGTTTGCTTTATGTATGATTGTCTACATTGGATTGCGTGTTGTTGATTGACGTTTGGGAATAGACGGTGAGCCGTACGTTGGTGATCAAGACCAAGCCTTTGAAGACCAGCAGGCTCAGGAGAGCTTTGATCAAGGCAAGTATAACTTGGGACTATCCTTGTTACCTATACACAATTAATATAACATTTATCATATGCATGTGACCACCTTGATGACCTTAGCAAAATCATAGATGATTGTTATCCTGAATTCCTTGTTACCTATTTGGATATGCATTTGGGTAGTTCTTGCTAGTGCTTGATTATTAATCCATGATCTTGTAACATGAATATTTGAATATACAATAAACAATAAAATAAGCTTTCTAGCAACTTGAATAATAAGGGTGGAAAGAACTCTGGCTTTTGCTGGATTGATCTTGACCCTCTATAAGGACTTATCCCTTGGCAAAAGCTGGGACAACTCGTACAACCATGAGAGCTATATGGCTCTGGCTTTAGCTCAGTATGAAGAACTTTTCTAGCTTGTTAGAGGTTACCTGAAAGGGTGGAGGGACTGAACCGTTTTGGGTATAGTGTGGCCTCTGTCTGTATGTGTATAGGCTGCGAGTCATTGTGCCATTGGAAGGGGGGCTTTATATCTGCGCGCAAAGGAAACCTTGCGGCCCTAACATGTTAGACGAACTTTTGAAAGGCTTCATAGTGATCCCTACCGACCTCCCTAGTAAAGGGTAAATCATGACTCATGGGTAAAGATATACAACCTCTGCAGAGTGTTAAATCTGGTATACTAGCCGTGCCCACGGATACGGGCGGCCCGGAAAACTGACGGAATAGACGGACACTGATGAACATGATTAATGATGATAAAGGATGGTTTATTATATTCTTTATACGTGTTATTCATAATTCTTGCATACATTGATCATGTGGTTATGGGATTAATTATGCTACCTTGTTATTCGCTATCCAATGATTAAATATGCTATCTACATATAAAAGGAGTCAACCAGTCAACAGTGTCCCTGTGTGGAGCTTCCGTCGAGAGCGTTGTTTAATATTATTATCAATTTTTTTGTAAGACTATGTGATTTATTATGTTTCGCTATGTAATAAATACTGCAATGGTACATATGAGATTTGTCTACTTATGTGTACGACTATTCTTAGGGCACATATGAATCATTTATGCATTCTATTTTATTCTTAAAATATGGGTGTGACAACATGGCCTAGCTTTCCTCCTCCCTTAGCCCCTCTCTCCCGTCGTCCCAACTACCTTCATCGATAGGCAAGTAGGCCTGAACTACCTTCATCGATAGGCAAGTAGGCCTAACTAGAACTACCTTCATCTATAGGCAAGCTCTGCTTATCAGCGTCTTCCCCGCCCAATTTCCCAGGATTTGGCTACTCACCATGATGAGCACACCTATAATTCGAAATCCACCTTTAGTTATGTAATAAATCTGCCACTAATCTTGTTTTAGCTACAAAATCTTGGCTTTGACTTCGTTTTAGTCCGTTCAAGTTGTGTTAGTGTCACACCCATATTTTAAGAACAAAATAGGATGCATAAAAGACTCATATGTGCCCCAGGAATAGTCGCACAAATAAGTAGACAAATCTCAAATGTACCATCGCAGTGTTTATTACATAGCGAAACATAAGAAATCACATAGTCTTATACATAAATGATAGCAAGATGTTAACAACGCTCTCGACGGAAGCTCCACACAGGGACAGCATTGACTGGTTGACTCCAAACCTAGTACTCATACCGATAATCCTCATTCCAGTCATCTTCATTATCATACCCTGAGGTGTTGGGAAATTGCAAGAGTGAGCACATATCGTACTCAACAAGTATAACCAGGGCTTCATGAGGCTCAAATAGCTGACACTGGTTTGACTGCATTTAGCTTTTAATAGTGGATAGCATGTTCATAATTAAATAGCAATTGTCAAGGAAGCATAAATAATCCATTAATCCCATGATCATGTGTAAGCATAATTAATCCATTGCATAAACGATAATCAAATTAACATAACAACTTGATAAGCTCATTGTCGGCGCAGCAAGAACCCCCAAGGCCGCTCATAACCGTGAGCACGGCTAGTATACCAGTTTTACACTCTGCAGAGGTTGTACATCTTTACCCATGAGTCATGATTTACCCTTTCGCCCGAGGTAGCTAATCTCTTAACCCCCTTCCTAGGGAGGTCGGCAGGGATCACTATGAAGCCTTTCAAAAGTTCGTCTAACAAGTTAGGGCCGCAAGGTTTCCTTTGCGCGCAGATATAGAGCCCCCCTTCCGATGGCACAATGACTCGCAGCCTATACTCATACAGACAGAGGCCACACTATACCCAAAACGGTTCAGCCCCTCCGCCCTTTCGGGTAACCTCTAACAAGCTAGAAAAGTGCTTCATACTGAGCTAAAGCCAGAGCCATTATAGCCCTCATGGTTGCACTGTTGTCCCGGTGATCACTTACAGACAAGATCTCATACAGTTATTTGTCATTCTTTTATGTTTATTGCATAGCTATTAATCATCTTACAAGATCATGGATTGTCTCAAGCACTAGCACATCTACAACAAATGCATATCAAGTAGGTAGCAAGGAATCCAGGTAACAATCATCTATGATTTTGCTAAGGTCGTCAAGGTGGAAGCATGCATATGATATATATTGTATTAATTGTGTATAGGTAATCAAGGATGATCCCAAGTTATACTTGCCTTAAATACTTGTACAACTCTCACATCATCAGCTTTTAGTCATCACCTTGATCTTCAGCACTCTCAAGCAGTTATCGTCTACTCGCAGATCGTAACAACCGAGCACACCAACAAACATACAAACAACAAATAGAAACAATTAAGAACAACACACCAGACGAGGTTAAGCAACATTCTAAAGGAGAGCTCGCTGTTATGATCATGAGAGCGTAAGAAAACACTGAGAACAAGTCTAGTTCTATATTATTTCATTATTCTATTTTATAAAAGAGAAACCTACATCCTTGATTTATTTTGACTTAGCAAAACCATAAGAAGCATGTTAATTTAGATTACACAAATTATATCCTAGTTTAGAAACTGAGCTAAAACTAATCAACATTTATCTATAAATATCGTCATATTATAGATTAAACAAGTTGAACAAAATCGTGACGAAATATATTTTAATTACAAATAATTATATATCAATCAAGCCATTTAAGCATTTATAATTTAGAAAGCATAAAGTAAATGAGAACAACTAATTGAATCATAATTGAATCATCATGTGTTGAGGTTCATCTAAGCAGATCATATTTCAAAGGGCATTAATGTTGGTATTATTCATATTAATATTCTTTATTAAGTCCAAGCTTATATATCTGGATCACTTTTAATTGAAGATATTAAATAAATATTAATTATATTACATCTAGATTGACTTTATATAAATCATGCTTCAACTAGGATACCTATAATTTAATAAATACATATACATATTTAAGTTAACAAGCAATTATAAAAATGTCGAACATAAACCTAAATTACTTTTAATTAATTAGAAAAGACACTAAACAAAACAGTAATCCAATTAATTATATTCACATGAGACATGGAAAATAATGTTCCTAACATGTTGCTTAAGTCGCCTTGATCGTAAAGCAATAAACAAAATTATAACTTTGCGTCGCTTCTAATTATAAATTAGTTGCATAGGTTAATTAATTTAATAATCACTATATATATAAAAATATGTGGTATGAAAGACATTGTTACTACTATATAGAGCACATCGACATGAATCTAACGCAACTTGAACCGCTAAAAACGGACATAGAACAAATAAACAACAGGGATTAAACAAACAGTGGCAACACTATAATTAAGTCGTCTTCTACCTTGGTCTGTTCTGCAGCAGTTCGTGACCTCCCTGGCCACTGCTGCTGCCGTTCGTGCAGAGGAGAAGGAGAGCTCCGTCATGGGCTCAGCCAACAGGTTTGGTAGCACAAAATCATGCAGCGCAGGAGCCCACGCGGCTGAGCAGGGCCGGCTCGGCACCCAGCCATGGCCGAGCGACCACTGATGGCGGCGGCGCTGCTGGATATAATATACAAGAGCTCTCATTAGGCTTGGGCCTGGCGCACTCATCCCAGAGTGGATGAACGAAGACCTCACCTAGGACGTTCCAACGATGGAGACGCCTACGATGATGGTGTACGGCTCGGTGAGACGACGGTGGCGGCTTTGACCTCGCGTCGGCGAGATTGGAAATAAACGGCAGCGGCGATAGGCCAGTGTAGCTAACATCGGTTGAATAGGTCACCAACATATATTTATATGCATTGTGGCCGAGTTGGATTAGGTTTAGGATTAATTATTTTTCAAAATTCATTAATTTCAGAAATAAAGTAATTTTAGGAAATAAAAATAGAATTACTTTTTAAGCCATGAAAAAATATTTCGAAAGCTCCGTAAATTTAGAAAAATTTAAAGAATGATATATTTCATATAACTAATTGACAATATTTTTTTAAACTGACATTAGAAATTTTTATCCAAATATCAAAATATTTATTTTAAGTAGTGTTTTCTATGCACAACCCAAAGTTGAAATTTTTGGGGTGTGACAGTTAGATTCGTAATGATATAATCTACATTATGGTAGCAGTATTTAACATGTTTTGTGCTTTCAGATAAAATATTAATTTGATCAATCAATATGATATTAGTTTTCCAATTAAAAGCAACTTAGTTTTTTCACCTCGGTCTTTACCTTGTTTTTCTAATTCAAATATAATTTGAATTAATTTGATTCAGGTATTTCTCTAAATATCTTATATATGGTTTTATAAAATTAAAATAAACAAAGTTTATGGTTTCTTTTTATCCTATAAATTAAATCTTTTGATAGTTGTTCCTTTTACACCATAGCTCCGATTACCGTGCTTTTCGTGTTTATGTGTTCATAGCGATACATAAATTAGTTTTAAAAATATTGTTCTAATTTACTTTGTATGTTGTGCATATCTTTTTGGATGCTTGTGTGGTGTTGCATTTGTCATGTGCAATCAGTGAGCTTTACGTGGTGACCAAGAACCAGTTCCTTGAAGGCTAGGAATCAGCTGAAGACTTGACTTAAGGCAAGTATAACATGAGATCTTCCTTGTGCATATTAATCTTAATGCTACCACTAATCGTATTGCATGCATCTAATCTTGATTAGCCTTTAAGGATGATCCTAGAAATTTGCTATCTTGTACCTTGTTACCTATGGGGTTACTTGCACTGGGTAGTATACTGCTAGTGTTCAAATTAAATGTACACGAACTTAAATTGACTATTGGTTATATGCAATGATGATAAAATATGCTTTTTAGCAACATGGATATAAGGTGTTGGAGCATTTGGCTTTTTACATGATGCTCTCATGCCCTCCCCAAGGATTTATCTGTAAGCAAAATTCAAGACTTATAGTACAACAACCACAAGGACTCTATATGGCTCGGTCTCGTCCTAGTACTTTGAGCTTTTCTAGCTTGTTAGTGGTTACCGATTGGTAATGTGTTGATTCATTATCTATCAAATAGCAATACAATGATATACAAAATGATATTCATGATCGATCTTGTTTACATGCAAAGCATTAAACAACTTGTAGATGCCCTCTATCTGTGGGTTCTACGACCTGCCTTTTGAGCTGTCTATATGCTAAGTTCGAGACACTTGCAGACCAGCCCTGTCCATAGGTTGTACATGCCTTAATGCACTTGACAAAGAAAAGTAGAGATAATCTACATGCTAGCAAAACTTTTAACCGTTTTAGTGTATATTTCCTTTCTGACTTTGTTCCAAAGTTTCTCGCAGTGGACTATAAAATTATGTACTTTCACAAATTTTAAGAGACAAGGATGGCCCATATTTCCTTCACAAATTATTAATTAACCATTCTGTTATCAAAAGTTTGGAGATTCCCCTTCCAAAGACTTCGATTAGTTTGACTCAAGATAACTCTATGGAATATATTTTCATATTTTGTTCATTTAGTGTTATAAATATTGTTATTTCTTTCCAAAAATTCGGTCAAATTTAGAATTTTTTTGACTCAAGATAACTCTAGAAATTGATTTATCTAGGGACAAAGGGATACCATTTCTCATCGAATAGGAATTTTATCGCTTCAAAGGGAAGCATGCTGCATCCAAATTTTACTGGGCTACTTTGATCTTGAGTCCTTAAAATAGTTTTATGATCTGACAACCTAAAACATATTTTTATTATCCTTTGATTATCAAAGACTCAATAAATATGACAAACAAACTTCCATGTTTTTAAGAAAACAAAAAGTACTATAATGCTAAGGTTTTAGTTTTAGCCAAGTAAACGTTTCATTCTAACTGAATTGAAATTCAGCATAGATCTACTTTACAAGTTGAAGCGAAGCACATACTCTTGCCAAAATGCTTACACTTTTGTCTTAGTTTCACATAAAAGGGTTAACTCATAATAGTGTTTTGGAATCTATAAGTCTTATATATTGGTCTAACCCTACCATCGAAAGAACTAATATGTGCATAATAAGCCCACATAACCTCACAACAACATACACATGAGCCACTAATCCAAATTGGGTTTGGAAGTCATCATCATGGGGTGCTCAATGAGGCATCTATGGTAACTTCATCATCTTAAAATTATATGGTTTCTTAGTTTTTCAAAGCCATTCATAGGGGTAGGTTATGCTCACATGTGTCTATAGGTGCGAATAGAAGACCTATCGATCGAACGAAGCCTGAGCCAAGTTCCAGGAAATGATGAGATCATGTATTTTTAAGCTTGCCGCAGCATGATGTGGGGAATACCTCAGCGTGCCCTGGTGCTGGCGCCGGAGCCTCGGTGTGCAATCAGGGTCGTCGTGCCCGGGTCTATTAGTGAGTGCACGTGTATGTATGTGAGCAAAACTCGCAACCATTTTAGTGAATATATTTTCTTTCTGACTTACGTACTTTCACAAATTTTAAGAGATAAGGTGGTCCATATTTCTTTGCATGAGAAGAGAAATTATTCAATTAATCATTCCATTATCAAAAGTTTGGTGATTCCCCTTCCAAAAACTTCAGTTTTTGTCTCCTTTCCTATTGCAAGAGTAGGACATTTTTCCGTTCTTGATTGACACAGAGGAAAGTTGCAAAATGAGCAGAAAGTTATATAAAAAAAGTCAACTAACCCTTACTAGGTTGATAGGGCCAAGATGCTCTTATAAAAGGAGGGGAAAGAGTGTGGACACCTGGATAGTCATAAATCTTCAAAGCAGAGTCCGTGATCAACAAAAACTCTCACTACAGGAAACCCAGGCTTCGCCAAGTGCCCCAGAGTTCGCCGAGTGCCAAAAATCGGGCACTTGGTGAAGAAGGCTTCGCCAAGTGCCTGGCTCTTGGCGAAGCCAGCACTTGGCGAAGAAGGCTTCGCCAAGTGCCAAGCACTCGGCGAAGAAACGCACTTGGCGAAATGGCCTCTTCGCCAAGTGCCAAGCACTCGGCGAAGAAAGGCACTTGGCGAAGCCTGACGGCATCCATCCCCATCCCTTGCCGTCGGCTTCGCCAAGTGCCTCCGTCTGGCACTTGGCGAAGACGAGGCTTCGCCGAGTGCCATACACGTGGCACTTGGCGAAGAGAGGACCCTGGGAAATTGCCTGGAAGCGCTCTTCGCCAAGTGCCACGTTTCTGGCACTTGGCGAAGACCTCTTCGCCAAGTGCCAACCCTAGCACTTGGCGAAGTCAAAATTTTTCTTTTTGAGTTTTGCTCCCAAATTTTTTGTAGAGGTTTAGTACCCTATCTTTAGTAACTTGTCAAGGTTTGGTGCATTTTGAAGTTTTTTTTCTATATTTTTTCATTTAGTTGCGACTCGTTCCATTTTTTCCGACGAATTCGATTTGAACTGCAGGTGCATGGAATAATAGTGTCCTATGGTTACAACGTTGCTATTCTTGCTTGTGTGGATGCAATTAGGTCAAATCCATGTCCTGGCAGCAACTGTCGATGAGCGTGCTCGCGGGGCAACGCTTCCAACTTGCGTGCGCGGGGTTTTTTAATTATAAAAAAATCAAATGAACTCGGAAAACCACGAAACTTGTCCACCGTCCTTGATATGGTATGGGAAGGCTATGATAAAAATTTGAAAAAGTTTGGAGCAAGTTTGCACGTCGGACGTTCAGAAACCCAACATCGCGAGCGCCATGGGGCCGACTTCGACCCGACCGCCCAGCCCCTCGACACAGACCTCGTGATGAGGCTGGGAGGAGGGAAGCAGCACGGCCGGTACTGGATGGCCAACAGCGCCATCTCCTCGTCCTCCGTGGACAACCTCGCCACGATTCGGTCGAGGAGCACGAGCAGCTCCGTGCCCATACGACCTCGGCAGCAGAGCTCGGCGCAGATGGTGGCGGCCTTTCAGGTGACTTCACTTTCTTTCGTTGTCCATTGCTTTATGTATTCGATCATTTCCTTTGCATTGTTTAAACCTTGTGTGTCGGATATTGCAGGCTCAGATGATCAGATGCAGAGTGACATGCAGGACAGATTCTAGGGAAGCCC
>NC_012875.2:39849615-39854251 GCF_000003195.3 Sorghum bicolor
AAAAAAATAAAACATTTCTTCGCCAAGTGCCGAAATTTGGCACTCGGCGAAGAGCTCTTCACCGACAAGATCTTCGCCGAGTGCTCTTCGCCGAGTGCCGCACTCGGCGAAGCCTTCGCCAAGTGTAAAGTGGCCTTCGCCAAGTGCGCCAGGCACTTGGCGAAGTCCTGTTTTCCAGTAGTGTCTTGTACGACAAGATTGCTGATATACTACCACATGTGTTCATTGTCTTGCAGCATGACCTGATTGCATTAACCAACAAGTTGATGCAATAATATTTTTTAATCGACCATATTGCATTGTAAGGAGTTATTCTTGTATGCTTATACCAACCTAAGTACCAGTTACCACCATGTGGAGGACCTAACCACGGTATTATCAATATAGTATAATGCAAGTCAAACTCAAATTGAGGGAACAAAACAACTTTAAATATAGTGGTGCATGACACTGACTCCTCGCAAAAGAATCAGCGATTCATCAGGGAGATGAATTCATTCCCAGTGATACTATCCAAAGAGAATATGGAGATTTCCTTCAGATTGCGCGAATCACTGCACATATGGGAGCTTTTCTGTTTTCTCATAAACGGCAAATGCAGCTAGCAGTAGGCCTCCTGGTGCTTGCTCTTGTGCAGCTGATGCTGATTGCACGCACGTTCGACATCATCTGAAAATGCACATGCCCCGGAGGAGGCGCCGCAACCTTAGCTGAATATGAATATATTCCGGCCGGTACCAATTTTATTTCTCAACGATTTGTAATCAGTATCAAGGAAAGCTGTGGACGTGGTAAACCGATATGCATTGAGTCGGCATCGGTGGAGCAGTATGGTTCATCCTATGTATTCCCTTTCCTGCTATAAATATACCGAGGTGTCAATCAGTAGTGCCTCCCAGATCACCCACCGATAATAATAATAATAATAATAAGAAGAAGAAGAAGAAGAAGAAGAAGAAGAAGAAGAAGAAGAAGAAGAAGAAGAAGAAGAAGAAGAAAAGGGGCCTTGCATGGTGGCGAGAGCCTGCCTTTGGTAGCCAAGGATGACTTGCCTACACGGCCTTGCGAGTTCCGGTTGCATGGCCAGTTCAGTTGGGTTTGTGGGCGGTCACCTTGGCTAGCCTGAGTGGCTCTTGCCTGTCATGGAAGGCCTCTTCTTCTCTGTCATCACTCTCTTGATACGTACTAGTACTACTACTGTCTGGCCTGTGCTTCATATGTTTTGGCAGGTATGGTTGTGCATTATTGGTGGTTCTGATTCATATGTTATGCTGCAATGCTAATGTTGTTATGCATGTTCTGCTTAATTATTTTGCTGCTATATATATCTGTGCCTGCTTGCAGATTATTCAGAAATGCATGTGAGCTTGTCCTGCCTGCATGTGTGATTTTAATCACTTTTCCCACTTCTGTAATAAAATTAGGTTGATGAGTATTTTGTTATGCCAGTGGTTTGCATGCATGTTAGTAGGATCAAATGTGCCATTCCATTTTTTAAATCTTCCAACAAAGATGCATGCATATATAAGTTGAGCCAGTTTGCAAAGCTATATATAAATGTCTCCAATTAAGATTAGTAAAATGAGCATTATTAATCAGAACCTGTTGATAGTAGACGGAGACATATATATATATATATATATATATACATGTGGACCTTAGGGTCTGGAACTATACTACTGTGCCTCCTTTAATTATATCAGTAGCAGCAGCTAATAATGAGTGGGTAATATTAACAAGGCTGAGCCTTGAGGCATGCAAATTCAAAACTTGGCTTGTGGATGTGTTGTATGTCTTCCAAAGGCATCTATCTCTTGGAAATGTTTGCTAGTTAGATTCTAGACAGTACCAAATGGAGCCTCCGTATGGTCCTTGAGAGAGCTCCATTTTCCGCATCGCATCATATATTACAATATAAAGGTTAGACATATCCACACAAATATTGTGGCACTCACTCAGCCAGACAATCAACCTGGATAAGGCAGGAATCTGATCCGCATGCACGTACATAACGTACTAGCTAGCAGCTGACACTCTGATGGAAGAACAACGCGCGCAAGGATGCTAGTAGAAATCGAACTAAACGACTAGAATAACGAAACTCAACGGGCTCAGAGGTAGGGTCGTCAGCTGCAGTGCAGCCTGCAGATCGATCGACCAAGCAGAGGTGGTAGCTAGCTTAGGTGTATGCACATCGTCAGTGTAACAAGTAGCCGACTATAGAAATTTAGCGACATGATTCTTCTTCTTTTTTCTTTGAATTAGCGACATGCATGATTCTCGTGTGGCTAAGCAGGAGCGTCCCAGGCCAATTTAAAACAATAAGTAGAGACCTAGCATCTATTGTCCAAATAAAAAAAAATATAATGACAAATATCAATATATTACAAAAGCAATGTATAAAAGATTAACTAAATAAAATAGGGGTTGTGCATGGAATTTATACCAGAAAATGATCTTCATCTGGCGTCCTGATCTAGGTCTGGCTGTCTGAGATTACAACTAGGTCTAGCGACGAACAACGGCAAGGGCGAGGAACAAGTCCAAGCGACAAAGTCATAAACTCACGAAAGGTTACGAACTTACATGAAAAAGAATTGCCGGCCATAGACTTTTCTAACTCACGATTGTGGACTCAATGTGCGGTGTTTTTCTCCCGAAGAAAATAGTAGGCCAGATTTATTGAGCTTATGACTGATTTACTAATTAAACAAGCCTAAAATTATTATATATACTTAGGACATTTAGTAATTTTTGGGCCCATGAATTTTGGAGGCACCAGTTCCATCGCACAACCCGCACGGGCCCGAGGATGCCCCTAGGCTAAGACTTATCTATAGCGGGATAAAAGACCTAACCTAAACATGAAAAGACCTAACCTAAACATGAGTACAAGTAGCATCATTGTCCAAGGAAGACATTCAGCAGTTCCAGTTGGCTTTTAATCAGAAAGGACACTCATGAGGTCATTGAAGCTAGTGTCGGACTAGCCATGCCGAGCCTCCAACATCAGCATCTACAACTCAAAACGTAGCACCATCCAATGCTTCGAAAAACCCTTATAGAGATGGTCAATAGCAGCCTGCTTTATCTCTTTAAAATTCTTCAGCCACCACAAGTTACCAAACAGAATGTCAACTTTGTCAAGGCGGTTAGCTATTTCCGCCATAAGCTCTGTACCCCTTTTTGTCCATCACAGCATCATCCTCATCCCCATAACCACTACCATTAGCGTCAGCAGCCATGTCTTGGAGTAAATCCTCCATCATGATATAATCACGAACATTGTCATCGCTAGCTGCTGCTACAACCAATGAGGAGGCAGGTTGTCATCCTACATGTTCTACGGTCGACGACGTACATCAAGTTCCCTCCAGATATATCATCCACAGTCACATCTACTTCTTTTATCCATGATAAGTTCAGATCGTGTAATCCTTAACAAAACCATATCTGATCAAGTGAAATTGCACCTCATTGTCTGCATGGGCTTTCATGTTCTTACAACAAGAACACGAACATATGGTTGTCATCCGATCTAGACTCTGACGATGAAATTTTGCGGCTGCAATAAACTTTCTCACATGATGAACCAAGTACTATGGTTTCATTCTCTTCATCCGGTATATCCACTCAGATCTCGCTATACCTATAAATCTAATTGTCCAACAAAAAAGAAGTACTACAAACAAGATAATAGATCTAGACCTAAAAGTTATAAGAGGAACCACGATGAAGAAGGGGGTGGTGGCATTGTATCATTTATAGTTGAAGGAATAATGGAGGCAGGTGCCATAAGGAATAGGGTTTTACTGTATAGTGCGTTGGGTAATTGTGTTTAATTTATATACTTCCTCCATCTCAAAATAAAAGCAGATATACAATTTAAATTTTGTCCTAAATTAAATTACATGTAGGATATCACATATACTCCTGTAATAATAGTATTGTTGAATATGTTCCAAATTCAGTTGCATATTATAAAGGCCAATTTTTGACGGAGAAAAGCGGAGCTGCTGCATGGCGACGTAACCCAACTCTTGATAGTGAGGAGTGTTTGCTGACTAGCGCCCGTGGTTTTTTCCCTTCGGATTGGAGGGGTTTTCCACGTTAAATCTTATGTCTCCACTATATTTTTGATCTTGTATTCTTCGTCATCATTTATCCGTCGTCATTCACAACAAGTACTACTGCAGCAGTAACATGTTCACCAACAAGGAACTTGTAAAAAAACAGAAAACTTAAAGGAGGGGCCTTCCGCAAGACCGCACCTGCATTGTTGTTATCGCGGCACAGTGTTAGGCCTTCCGAAATTTTTTTCGTTTTCGGAACGGTAACATTTTCGTTTTTATTTGACAAATATTGTCCAATCATGAAGTAACTAGGCTTAAAAGATTCATCTCGTGATTTACAGGTAAACTATACAATTAGTTTTTATTTTCGTCTATATTTAGTGCTCCATGCATGTGCCACAAGATTCGATGTGACAGAGAATCTTGAAAAGTTTTTAATTTTGAGGATGAACTAAACAAGGCCTTAGTCCACTACTCTCCTTCCTTCCTCCTCGTCCTCCCCCCACCCACCCACGAAGGGGGGGGGGGCACTTAACAAACACCTCGTCCTCCCCCCACCCACC
>NC_012875.2:43275553-43310326 GCF_000003195.3 Sorghum bicolor
CACGGACAGCGCTATTCTACACCCTAGGTGTAGAATATTATTCTACACCGCAAGCCAAATCTGAGTAGAAAAAATACTGAACAGTACTGAAACATGTTCAGTATCATCTAATACTACACTCACGCCCACGAAATACTGAACAATACTGAAACGCGGATACTGAACGATACTGAATTCTGCTCAGTATAACAGTTTGGTGTAGAATAGGGTGTAGAATACCGCAAGTCAAAACTGAGTAGAAAAAATACTGAGCAGTACTGGAGAGTGTTGAGTATTAACTTGTCCAACACTTAGGACCACGAAATACTGAACAATACTGAAACACAAATACTGAGCGATACTGAATTTTGCTCAGTACAACAGTTTATATATATATATATATAATGTTTATGTCGATGGAATACAAAAAACAAATAAAAAATTCTGTCTCTTTGCCGAGGGCCCTGACCATAGCCCTCGGCAAAGAAATTTGGAAAAAAAATTCTGCTTACCTTCTTTGCCGAGGGCCGGGAGCCTCACTATAGCCCTTGACAAAGAAATTTTTTGAAATAAATTTGCTCAATTTCTTTGCCGAGGGCCGCTGGTGGAGGCCATCGGCATAGATTGGGTCTTTGCCGAGGGCCTCACTGTAGCCCTCGGCAAAGATTATTTTGAAAAAAAACTCTGCTCAATTTCTTTGTCGAGGGCCGTCGGTGGAGGCCCTTGGCAAAGACTGCATCCCAAGAAACAGCGCCGTCATAGTTACTTTTCTTTGTCGAGGGCCATGTTGGCCCTCCGCGAAGGTTTTGCCGAGTGCCTGATAAAAGGCCCTCGTCGTCAAAGACCATCTTTGTCGACTTAAAATTTTCCGAGAGCTTTTTGCCGAGGGCCGCCCTCGGCAAAGCCTTTGCCGAGGATTTTTAGGCCTTTGCCAAGAGCTTCGGGCCCTCGGTAAAGCGGGCACGTCCAGTAGTGCGTTTTTCTTCAATTTCAGTTTTCTGTTTCGTATCTGTTGGCGGATGGTGTGCTAGCTGGCCAGTAGTCCTTCCGATATCGTCTAATAAAATTCGTGGTAAACCTTTTGCCATCTTTTCTAAAAAAAACTTGGACTCACACTTAGTTTGTGCACTGCTACACACGACATGCGATGAAATATATGTTCCGATCAGCAAGACATGGCCCGGCCCCTCAGACATGGCCAACTAATCAACATTCCGTCATTTTTTTAGAGAGAGTTATTACCTGACATTAAGTCATTTTTTTAGAGAGAGTTATTACCCGACATTAATTTTGACAGGTTCCTGTACTTGCAACTGCTCTTCTGTGTGTGGTTGTTGGATCACACAACTGTGCAATCTAAATACAGAGACAAAAATCAGAGGCACAAAGGGGAAGCACGTGTGCCCGAGCCCGATCTTGGGTCACCGGAGTACATGCATAGAAGTCAACTCAACATGATGCATGCGGTTAACATGCGGCCGCACATTTGATAGGATCTAGTCTAACATAAACCTGATCCATATGACTAGCGTGCGGCCACATATTTGTGAGGATCTTGACTAACAGAACTTATGGATCCTACGAGATATACATTGACTATGCATGGCCTTGATCGACTAGCATCTATGCATGGCCTTGACTAGCATTTGCGGCCGCACATTTGTTACACTCCATCTAACAGTCATAGCTGCTCTTAAGGAAACAAGAAACATACACTACTGAATGAAGTCAAGAACCCCACACACAACTTTTTATTCATTCATTGATTATCAGCAAAACTTTGGTGCGCCGAGACACCGAGTGCTGCAATTCGTTGCAATGTAACGAGCCAGACCGTTTCTCTCTAACAAAACCTGATGATCGATGGTCGATCATGCATATTCTTCATATGGTTCAGTAACACTAGCTACGCCTAGAGAGCTACCACCACTAGCTAGCTAGCTAGTCCTCGATCGAACGTACGTCCCGTACGTGGTGCTACTGCGCCGGCGCGTTCATCTTCGGCGTCCTCATCTCCCAGGCGTCCAGCTTCGCGACCTTGACGTCCACCTCGCCGTGGTTGAACACAAAGAGGTGCGCGTTGTCGCCCAGGGCCTTCTTCGGGTACACCCTCGACAAGATGCACGTCCTTCCGCCGGCCCCGAAGCTCTCCACCACGGAGTGGTCGATCTGCACGCCATGCATGCGTTCCTTCGTGTCAACTTTGCCTCTCTATATATATATATAAACACTACTAGAACATGCATATATATACATACCAGTGTCCTGAGTGCGATGGTTTTGGTTTTGGCGATGTCGTGGTTGACGAAGCTGGCGAAGGTGGGGCGGTAGACCTGCGCCTCGAACGTGGAGTTGGTAGGGTCGTTGCACATGAGTACGACGAGCCTGCTGGTGTTGGTCCTGAACACCCTGAAGAAGACGGCCGTCCTCTCCGTGAGGTCGCCGGCGGCCAGCACCCACAGCCCGAACGGGCCCACCTCGCCCTTCTCCCGGGCGCCCCGCTTCTTGCACAGCCTTTGTGGGTCAGTGAACCACTTTGGGTTGAACTGCTCCGCCTTGCTCAGGTCGTCGACCGCGAACGTCACCTCCACGTCCGACTGAAAAATGCATGCATCCATCACCGATCATTCACCAATCAAGCCGGCCATGCATGACAAATGGACGATGCAGATGCAGCGGCGTCGCAAGCATGCATGCACACGGAACGAACCTGCACGGACTTGAAGCCGTCGACCTCGAAGTACTGCCCTCCCTTGACGACCTGGTCACTGACGTTCACGTGCTTCCCGCGCAGCGCCTTGACCTCCTCCACCGGCCACTGGATCAGCTGCTTCCCGCCCGGCGACAGCCACAGCTTCCTCGGTATCGCCTGCGTCGTTTTCAGTGCCGTCAGTTATTACAAATCATCAGTGGCGGTTGTGACACGTACGTACACGTAAGTCGGTTATATATATATATATATATATATATATATATACCTGAATGCCGGCCCAGCCCTTTCTGCGGTCATCGGGGACGGTGTCCGACTCGTTAGCCCAGCCCCAGAGGATGCGGCGGCGCTTGGCCGGATCGTAGAACGACTTGGACGCGTAGAAGTCGCCGTAGTCGTAGCGGAGGCCGTAGTCGTTGTCGCGGAAGCCGGCGTCGGGGGTGTAGCGGTCCGTGGCGTGGTCGTAGGACCCCACGGTGTAGTACTCGTAGCGCGTCATGTCCAGGCTGACCTTGAGCACGTACTTGACCTCCTCGGCGAGCGCCCTGTCGTGCAGCTCGGCGGTGTCGACGCCGCGGCGGTGGTGGCGGCTGCCGCCGTGGACGGCGACGGGGAAGAAGTCCGGGCACTCCCACATCCCCGTGAGGCCCGAGTGGAGCGGGTGGTGCGCCTTGACCCAGCGCTTGAAGTCCCGGCTCCGGTACAGCACGGCGAGGCCCTTGTCGTCGACCCTGCTGCCGACCAGCAGGCGCCAGTGCTTGTCGGGGCCGAGCCAGGCGGTGGTCGGGTCGCGGAAGGCGCTGGCGTTGATGCCGCTGTCGGGGGAGATGATGGGGTTGTAGTCGGGCTTGACCCACTCGCGGAGGAACGGGTCGGAGAGGTTCTTGGGGTAGGCCAGGTTCTGCACCTGGTGATCGTTGGGGTCGATGCCCGTGTACATGACGATCGGCATGCCGCTGGGGAGCACGGTGGCGGAGCCTGACCAGCAGCCCTTGATGTCGAAGTTCTTGGACGGGTAGATCCCGGGGTCTAGTGCCGTCCAGTCGATCAGGTCGGTTGACACCGAGTGCGCCCACTCGATGTTGCCCCACACCGCGCCCTTGGGGTTGTACTGGTAGAAGAGATGGTACAGCCCCTTGTAGTACATTGGTCCTGGATTGTTGATCATACACACTTGTGTTACCCGGCCGTGAATTGAATACGAGGGATCGATGAATGTACATGCATCTACGTACGTATACGTACCATTTGGATCTAAGTTTTTATGTACGTACGCCATGATGACACGAGAAGGCAAGATCAGAACAAAGACACACAGATCAGTGATGTTAGATATCATAATCAACAATTAATAAATATGCAAATGCTCAGGGAAACAAGTAAAGATCATATATGCATACACATACCGTTGATCCAGTGCTTTGGAGGCTGGAAGTGGTACCCGGTGCGCGACATCTCATCAACCTTCTCCACCTCCAACGACTGGAGCTCTGGATACACAGTGTGCGACGCCCGCACCATGGCCGTGCCCGTGCAGTGCAGCAGAACCGCCACAAGCAACAGCGCCGCCGCCATACCCGTAGTCCCCATTTCTATTCCGTACAATAATGAGAAGCACATGTGTGAAGAGAACAGGTGTGATAGGTGTTATTTATAGGGCCTGACGGACGAGGTTAGTGGCATGCAAAAACTCATGCAAACAAACACAGCTGTGTAAACCAACCGTCATTCGCCATTAATTAATAACTAACTGGATAAGACAGCGGTGTAAACCAATCGTCATTCGCCATTAATAACTAACTGGATAAGAGAGCGAGAGCGAACGAGAGAGAATACGTCCTCCAAGCAAGGTCATAGGATGGGACCGTAACCCAATTCAAAGGTAGGATTAGGGCTAATATAAATCCTTCTATCAACAATAATTCATACTCCCTCCGTCCCAAAATAAATTCTTACAATTAGTGTTGGTCAAACTTTTTAAACTTGACTAGCTTTATAGAAAAGATAAGAGCATGATCTATGACATAAAATGAACATGTTATGAAAATATATTTTATAATAAATATAATGATACTAATTTGATATCATAATTTTTAGTGTTTTTTCAAATTCGGTCAAAATTTAAAATTTTTGACTTAACATATTTCTAGAAATTAGTTCAGAGATAGAGGGAGTATTTGAGAATCTCCGTTAATCATCCATAAATGTGATGTTGGCCGACCATAATAATAACACATGCATGAATCTAGTGACGCATAAAAATCAATATTTTCATATACAATCATACTAGTCCAGTGATACAAAATGCAACCCCAACCATTGTGTATCACATAGTCCAGTGATAAAAAGGAGCACGGTGTCACGGTCCATATGTACGCCGCACTTATTCTTTTTTTATCGGTCGCACAATCAATTCTACTAAATAAGTAAGAACTACGTGGACCACCAGTTTTTTAATAAAAAAAAACTAGCACGCCAATTGTGACGAAGGCGAGAGATCTCTAATTTTGATCATTCCCTCTATATATTATCATATTATTTAACCAGTAAAAGGAGCCTGCACGTTAATTCTCAAGTATCAATTACTCCCTCTGTCTAAAATTAATAAGCATATTTTGAAAAATGATTTAAAATATATTTTTAACGTTTAATTTCTCTTACAATATATATGTTATTATTTGCTAAAGAATCAATATCATGTCAGTTTTGAATACTAATGTACTAATGCAAGTTTTATGTCCTTGACTTGTATATAGATTGACTAATTGTTGGTCAAATTGTAAAAAATGACTTCTCGCTATAAAAACAGGCTTATCATTTTGGGATAGTTCCACATTAATCAGAGGAATTAAAAATTAAATGTGCCCACAGACATGTTGATAAATTCAGTCATTGCAGATTTAGCCAAATTCCTTTATACCTGTTCAGCTATATTACGACTCATTGTGAGAACAAGAATGGTTCGAACCACATTTGTATTACTGATGTTACAGATACATATACACGAGTACAAGCTGTGCATGGGTTGACTAGCAAGCTACAAGCAAGGGGAGCAGCGGAACGCGATCACCACTCAGAGAGGTACAGGCAAGGATGATCGCGGGACTGGCTCAGCACTAACCGTAGGACTGGATCAGCACTAACCACAGTGCATGGATGCATGCTAACACTCATGCCATAGTTAAGGAACACGTGAAGCTGATAAAAAAGAGAGAAACATAGAGCCATCCACCAGGAAGAAGACGTCGATAGTAACCGGGAAGAACAACCTGAGGAAAATTAGCGAGCCATCATGGAGATGCTATCAAAAACTTGATCGCCTGCACACCCGAGCAGATGTCGCTCGATGGACGTTGGTTCCAGAGACCTTCTCTCCCAACTCTCTAGAGAACCATGCAAATAATCTAGAAACCCCTTTTGCTCATGATGAAATTGAAAACATAGTCAAAGCCCTGCCAAATTACAAGTCCCCTGGCCCTGATGGTTTTAACAATGAATTCACAAAAGATACTTGGCCAGTGATCAAACATGAATTCTACAACCTCTGCAACAGCTTCTTTGAAAACAGTTGTTGCCTCAGAAGCATTAATGGATCATACATTACTCTAATCCCCAAAGTTGAGACACCAACTGTAGTCAATGACTTCAAACCAATCTCCTTGCTCAACACATCCATGAAATTGCTCACCAAAATCCTAGCAACCAGGCTGCAACAGAGAATCACCCAGTTGATACACAAAAATCAGTATGGATTTATCAAAACAAGGACAATACAAGACTGCCTAGCTTGGACATTTGAATATATACTGTTGGGTATCATAAAAAGGCATACCCAAATCAGAACAACAAAAATCGCAAAAGACGAACTAAGCCATCCATGATCACCAGGGCACGGGCCCCAGCTCATCTGACTCCTCGGTCTCGGGCCCAAATCACGGCTCGCCCGACCCCTTGGCCTCGGGCGCGAGTTCCGTCCCGCCCGACCCCTCTAGGGCTCGGACGCAGACACCGCCTCGCCCGACCCCCTGGGCCTCGGGCGTAAGTTCCGTCTCGCCCGACCCCTCCAGGGCTCGGGCGCCAACGCCGCTTCACCCGGTCAGAACAAGGCTTCCAACGCACGGTGCCCGTACCATGACGTGACAGGCGCAGTAACTCCCATATCGCAGCAGGGCATGGTGGCGACTGTTCCAACCACCCTGGTCACTGCAGCCTTATCTCTTTCACTGTGCAGCCTTACCTCTTTCACTGTGGTGTACCGCCTCACAGTGAAAAGGGAATGGGAGAGGTTAATCAGCATCACTATTTGCTATCTTTCCCACTGTTAACATGACAGACTGCAGTATCGTCGATCCGACCCCCACGACTCCAACAGGGCTCGGCAACTCCCCACAGGAGCAACCATACTGTCAGCCATACCTCAAGGACGGGATGGGCAAGCTTCTACAGGGTCGGGACTGTTACTCCTCCACTCAGTAAAGGAAATATCCAAGCCCTCATGTAAATACCTGCCTCCCCTTGAGGCTATAAAAGGGGAGCCAGGGCTCACGACCAAGACAGGTTCACCAACAAGCTCACCCACGTAACACACACACACACACCACGACTCCAAGCTAGTCCACCCACAGAGTAGCGACCAGCGCTCTGCCCACATCACAAAGCCAAGACTTGGGACTTAGCCCTCTCTTGCAACCTGCTTGTACGCCCCTACTACAAGCACCTTTGGGTGCAAGGCAATACAGAGCCCCGATCTCACTAGACGTAGGGCATCCTTAGCCCGAACCAGTATAAACCCTCTGTGTTCCACTTGCATCACCATCCAGGCTTAGATAATCATGCATATTTACACTCTTTTGTGTCTAGACCGCGAGTCTAGACGTCGACAGTTGGCGCGCTAGGTAGGGGCCTTTTGCGTGGCATTCATCTTTCCCTACTAGGGAAAGCCCGGATGGCAGACGGATTCCACCCACTCCGCTTCGGCACCATCATGATGTTTGGGAGTTTGGAGTTCATGTCGCTTGGCTCCGTCTATGACCTGGTCCTCCTCCCACCACGTGGTGACGCCGAGCCTCGCCCTGAGCCGATCCCACCACAGTCAGTACATGGGAGGCGCTCGGGGCACCATGCGGGGGGTGCCCGGCGGGGGTGTCAGAGGTCTAGGATCTCTGACCCCACCACTGAGGCAAGGGTTCGTCCGGCCCTCCCCCCGCATATTCCTCACCAGATCGCCCGTTCCTCCGGCCCGACAGGCGCTGGAGGAAGGGCCCGCGGGGCATCAAGCTCCGCTCCTCGGACCAACAGAGGATCATCACGACCTCCTGTCCCGCCCCGATCAAAGGGGAAGGCACGACTCCCGCCTGCTCCCCAGAAGGGAGACAAAGGGGCCTCAACGTCTCGTCCCCCTCCACCTGTGGGAGGAGGTGAGACAACGGCACCTCCCGAGCTCCCTTTCAGGCTTAGGAACACGGCCGCCACTTACGCCTCTTCCGTAAGCACTTCATTGAGTGCGTACGCGGACCTTCTAGGACACCACCTGAGGTCTACCCTGGACCTTATCACTACACCGCCCGTCTCGTCATACCCTGAGGATCCCACCTCAGGCGACGATGAGTGGGCTGGCGCTGACTTTTCCGGGTGTGCGCTGACGGCGGATACGACCCGTCGTGAGAGTGCTTCAACCTTGAGGTGGGAGGAGTGCCCCCCACGGTCAAGGGGGTGCAGGACCCTCTAGGCAGGGGAACGCCACTCCACCTCCCAACCCGACTCCTGGGATACATCCTGGAGCTCGCGGGGCCGCCTCGGCTCCGCCAGGAGGACAGCGCCCTGACCTTGAGGAGCCCAATGAGCTGGAGGCCAGGCTTGAAGAAGAGCGCGTACGCCTCCGCCAACTCCGCGAGACCCTGGTCCAAGATCCGTCCGGTCGCGGGGACGGGGTCGAGGCTAGACGCCGCACCCGGGACGTCAACCGCCGCATCATCGAGGACGAAGAGGGTGACAACCCCCCAGTCTTCAGCACGGCGCCAGAACGTGATGGCTGCCGCACTCCTCCTCAGAGCGATGCCCGAGCCATCGACTCCTGAGGGGAGAAGGGTGCGCTAGGGGCTGCGTGGCCTCCTAGAGCAAGCTGTGGTGCAGAACGCAGAAAGTTCTGCGTCACAGTCTCACGGCACGAGACGCCAAGGGGACCGACCCCCTCCTAACAAGGCGCCAACGGTGCAGGGTCCGCCACCTCCTAACCCGCAAGGGGGTAACAGGGCCCCGTCTGTCCACGAACGCGTCGGGGCCGACGCGGACGTCCGGGCTACCCTCGAGGCCAGACGCGCGTGACAGGGACGAGGCCGAGTCTCGACGCTATCGACCGCGCCGAGGCGGGAGGTACGACCCCGACCACGACCGCAGCACGTCGCCAGAGCCTCCGGGCCCCCGTGTCTTCAGCGAGGCCATCCGCAGGGCCAAGTTCCCGGTACGATTCCGACAGCCCGCTAACCTCACCAAGTACTCGGGGGAGACCAACCCTGAGCTCTAGCTAGTGGACTACTGCCTGGCATGTCAGCTAGGTGGGGCAGACGATGACTTGCTCATCATCCGCAACTTGCCACTCCACCTGGCCGATACGGCCAGAGCGTGGCTTGAGCACCTCCCTGAGCGCATGATCCACGACTGGGTGAAAGCCCTAGTTTGGTTTTGAATAATTGATGAAACCCTAGTACTAACCTCTATGCTAAGTATGTGTAGACTTAATGAGGTTGGTACATAACAAGTGATGAAGCAAGAGATGGTCATGGTGATGATGGTGATGACCACAAGATGATCAAGTGCTCAACTTGGAAAAGAAGAAAGAGAAAAACAAAACCCTATGGAGATCAAGGCAAAGGTATTGCTTAGGGTTTTGGTTTTGGTGATCAAGACACCATTGAGGGTGTGATCACATTTAGGATAGATAGCCGTACTATAAAGAGGGGAATTCTTTGGCTAAGCGGTTATCAAGTGCCACTAGGTGTCATTGTTCATGTGCATGCATTTAGAACCTAGTGAGCTAACTTAACTCCTTCAAAGAAATTGATTGTGAAAATGCTAACACACGTGCACTTGTTGGTTTACACATTGTGGTGTTGGCACACTTTGAGAAGGAGGTGGAGTTTGAAGGGTAGAGAGAGGATGGGTTTACACATTCGGCGCTTTTCGAGAAAATGAAGTGCATATTTTCTATTGCGCTGGTGGGAAATTTGGAGAAGTCGTGGGAAACACTCACCGGACGCTGGCCACTGAGGCACCCGACGCCGTGTCTGAGCGTCCGGTGCAAACAGTGCCTGACCCAGCTAGGGTAAGGCACCGAACGATAGGCACCGGACGCTGGCTTGAGCGTCCAGTGGTGCGCGTCCGGTGTGCGGACGTTTTGCGACCCTCTCTGCGCATGGGTCCGGTGAGCACCGGACGCTACCGGTGCTTAGCGTCCGGTGACCCTGTGTGTTTGCGGAACTCTCTGCGCATGAGTCCGCGTCCGGTGCTAACTTGCTCAGCGTCCGGTGCACTGCAGGTTACCGTTAGACTCTGACATGCGGCTGACGTTGGAGCACCGGACGCAGGTGTTGAGCGTCCGGTGCCCCTTTAAGAGCGTCCGGTGACCCCGTATTTCGCCCAGTGTAAGAGTCAACGGCTCTATTTGTTTGAGGGGCTATAAATACGTGTTTGGCCGGCTTGGGGCTTACCCTCTTGGCATTCTTGACTACTAGACATCCTTGTGAGCCTAAGAAAACTCCTCCCACTCATCTCCTTCATAGATTAAACATCTTTGTGAGATTGGGAGTGATTCCAAGTGCATTTGCTTGAGTGATTGCATCTAGTGGCACTTGGGGATCGTTCTAGCTGCGGTTTTCTTGTTACTCTTGGTGGTTGTCGCCACCTAGACGGCTTGGAGCAGCGGAGGAGCTTTGGTACGAGTTGGTGATTGTTCGTGGCCATCTCCCGGTGATTGTGAGGGGTCTTGTACCTACCTCGGCGGAGAGCCAAAGGCAACATTAGTGGATTGCTCGTGTCATTGAGCTACCTCACTTGTGGGTAGGTTCTTGTGGTGTCCTAGTGAGGACGAGGTTCGTGCTACACCTCTTAGCCACCGAACCACCAAGTGTTGGTCGACACAACAGGGACATAGCGTGCCGGCAAGCACGTGAACCTCAGGAGAAAAATTGTGTGTCTCCATTGTGATTGTTCATTGGATTTCTTCCGGTGATTGGACTTCATATTATTGATTGGTTCATCCCCTCTACGCGGTGGTATAAAGTTCAAACCATCTCTTTTACATTCCCGCAAACTAGAGTAGCTTACTTACTTGTATAGAAACTTTAAGTAGCTTTCTAGTGTAAGTAGTGACATAGCTCTTGTGTGCCTAGTGATTATATCAACTAGAATTGTTGGATAGGTGGCTTGCAAACACCCCATTAGAGCTAGAGCAAAAAGCTTCGCTTTGTTATTTACTAACCTTTTTCTCTAGTGAGTTTGTAGAATTTTTAAATAGGCTATTCACCTCCCTCTAGCCATATTAGGACCTTTCACTGGGCCGACCTGGTCAGGATCTTTGTCGGGAACTTCCAAGGCACATACGTGCGCCCTGGGAACTCCTGGGACCTCAGGAGCTGCCGGCAGAAGCCTGATGAATCCGTCCGAGATTTCATGAGGAGATTCTCCAAGCAATGCACCGAGCTCCCCAACATCACCGACTCCACGTCATCGGAGCCTTCATCGCCGGTACCACCTGCAAGGAACTGGTACACGAGCTCGGTCGCAAGACCCCCACGAGCACTAGCCAGCTACTCGACATCGCCACCAACTTTGCCTCGGGCGAAGAGGCAGTTCGTGCCATTTTCTCTGACTGCACGGCCAAGGGGAAACAAAAGGCCGAGGCCACCGAAGCCTCGGGCTCACGTGACCCCAAGAAGAAGAAGAAGGGTCGCAAGGGGAAGTAGGGTCAGTCGAACGACAACCTAGTCGCCGCGGCAGATCGCAAGAACCCCAAGCGGGCTCCTGCTGGCCCCGGTCTCTTCGACGAGATGTTGAAGAAGCCGTGCCCCTATCACAGGGGGCCAACCAAGCACACCCTTGAGGAGTGCACCGTCCTGCGTCGGTATTACACCGACATTATAACCAAGGAGGGCGCAGAAGAGCCCCCCAAGGACGATGACCCTCAGGGGGAAGGCTTCCCCAAGGTCAAGAACTGTCTCTTGATCTTTGGGGGACGTGTAGCTCGCCTCACCGTGAGTCAGAGGAAGCGCGAACTCCGAGAAGTTTGCGCAGTCAGCACCGCCGCGCTCTCGTACCTCAAGTGGTCCGAAAGCGCGATCACTTTTGACCGACAGGATCACCCGGATCGGATCCCTAACCCCGGGAGTTATCCTCTGATCGTCGATCCCATCATCGCCGAGACTCGTCTCACCAAGGTGCTGATGGAAGGAGGCAGCGGCCTCAACATCCTTTACGCCGAGACTCTAGCCCTCATGGGGATCAGCAAGTCCCGGCTGAGGAACGACACATCACCATTCCACGGAGTGGTGCCGGGGCATCGTGCCCACCCCCTCGGGCAGATTGATCTGCCCGTCTGCTTTGGGACTCTCGATAACTTCAGACGGGAGGTCCTCACTTTCGACGTGGTCGATTTCCTAGGAACCTACCACGCGATCCTGGGACGACCTTGCTACGCCAAGTTCATGGTCGTCCCCAACTACACCTACCTCAAGCTCAAGATGCTGGGTCCGAACGGCGTTATCACCGTCAGCACGACCAGCCAGCATGCCTACCAGTGCGACGTTGAGTGCGTCGAGCAGGCTGAGGCTTTGGCTGAGTCTCTGGCCATTCTCACCAGCCTCGGCGACGGTGACCAGGACGTCCCCAACCCCAAGCGGCACGCCGGGAGCTTTGAGCCGGCGGAGGAGACCAAGCTTGTCTTCCTCGACCCCGGGACCTCTGAAGGCAGGGCGTTGAGGATCAGCTCCAGCCTCGACCCCAAATAGGAAGTGGTGCTCGTCGACTTTCTCCGCGCAAATGCCGACATATTTGCGTGGAGCCCCTCGGACATGCCTGGCATACCGAGGGAAGTCGCCGAGAACTCCTTGGATATCCGAGCCGGCTCCAAGCCCGTGAAGCAGCGCCTGCGCCGATTCGACGAGGAGAAGCGCCGGGCCATCGGGGAGGAGATCCACAAGCTGCTGGCGGCTGGGTTCATCAAGGAGGTATTCCATCCCGAGTGGTTGGCTAACCCTTTACTAGTCAAAAATAAAAATGGGAAGTGGAGGATGTGTGTAGACTATACTAGTTTAAATAAAGCATGTCCTAAGAACCCCTTTCCATTACCTCGTATAGATCAGATAGTTGACTCCACTGCGGGATGTGAAATTTTGTCTTTCCTTGATGCTTATTCCGGCTACCACCAAATCAAGATGAAAGAGTCCGACCAGCTCACGACTTCTTTCATCACCCCTTTCGGAATGTATTGCTACGTAACCATGCCTTTCGGTCTTAAGAACGCGGGGGCTACATACCAACGATGTATGCTCCAAGTCTTTGGGGACCTCATAGGCAAAACGGTAGAGGCCTACGTAGACGACATTGTTGTCAAATCTAGGAAGGCAAGCGGCCTAGTTCTCGACCTGGATGAAACATTCCGATGCCTCAGGGCAAAAGGGATCAGACTCAATCCCGAAAAATGCGTTTTTGGGGTCCCCCGAGGCATGCTCCTCGGGTTTATCGTGTCTGAGCGAGGGATCGAGGCCAACCCAGAAAAGGTCTCGGCCATCGCAAACATGGGCCCAATTCATAACCTAAAGGGAGTACAGAGAGTCATGGGGTGCCTAGCCTCCCTAAGTCGTTTCATCTCTCGTCTCGGGGAGAAAGGGCTACCTCTGTATAGGTTACTTAGAAAATCCGAGCATTTTTCCTGGACCCCCGAGGCCCAGGAAGCCCTTGACAAACTCAAGGCTCTGCTCACCAATCCTCCCATTCTGGTACCTCCCGCCGAGGGGGAACCATTGCTTCTCTACGTCGCAGCCACAGATCAAGTGGCCAGCGCAGCTATCGTGGTCGAAAGGAAGGAAGAAGGGCACGCCCTGCCGGTCCAAAGACCGGTGTACTTCATCAGTGAAGTGCTATCCGACATGAAGACCCGATACCCCCAAATCCAAAAGCTACTCTACGCGGTAGTCTTGGCCCGACGCAAACTCCGCCATTACTTCGAGTCTCATCCAGTCTCGGTAGTGTCATCTTTCCCTCTGGGGGAAGTGATCCAGAACCGAGAGGCTAATGGCAGAATTGCTAAATGGGCCATAGAGCTTATGGGTGACGGCATTACCTATGAGCCTCGCAAAGCTATAAAATCCTAAGTCGTAGCGGATTTTGTGGCTGAGTGGACAGGGACCCAACTCCCTCCACCACAGATCCAGCACGAGTGCTGGACCTTGTACTTCGATGGGTCTTTGATGAAAACCGGGGCCGGCGCTGGCCTCGTGTTCGTCTCACCCCTCGGGGTAAGGATGCGATATGCAATCCGACTCCACTTCCCCGCTTCGAACAACGCGGCGGAGTACGAGGCCCTCGTCAACGGTCTCCATATCGCGATTGATCTCGGGATCAAACAGCTTGACGTTCGAGGCGACTCCAGACTCATCATCGACCAAGTCATGAAAGAGTCTAGCTGCCACGATCCCAAGATGGACGCATACAATGAGGCCGCCGACGCGCCACGATCCCTCCGGATGTTTTCGTCAGCGACCTCTACAAGCCTTCTGTCGACTACAAGGAGGACGGGGGCTCGGACAAACCCCCAAACGACCGAGGCCCCAACCCCGAGGTCTCCACCGGTCAGGAGCAGGAGGCCATGGACATCGAGCCTGAGCCCCCTGCACCTAACGACTTGCCGGACTGGCGCTACCCTTTGCTCCAACGCCTCGTCGACGGCACTTTGCCCTCAGGCCAGGCAGAGGCATGGCGTGTGGCTCGCCGCGCCAAGACTTTCGTCCTCCTCGACGGAGAGATGTACAAGCGTAGCCCCTCAGGCATCCTTATGCGCTGCATCACACGTCAAGAGGGAATCAAGCTCCTGGAGGACATACACTCGGGGGCTTGTGGCCACCACGCCGCGCCTCGAACGCTAGTAGGAAATGCCTTCCGACAAGGTTTCTACTGGCCCACCGCCGTGGCTGACGTCACGAAAATCGTGCGGACCTGTGAAGGATGCCAGTTTTACACTCGGCAGATTCATCTCCCCGCTCAGGCTCTGCAGACGATCCCCATTACCTGGCCCTTTGCTGTCTGGGGCCTCGACCTCGTCGGGCCTCTGCAAAAGGCGCCCGGGGGCTTCACCCACTTGCTTGCCGCAATCGACAAGTTCTCCAAGTGGATTGAGGTCCGACCGATCACAAGGATCAAGGCTGAACAAGCAGTGCTGTTCTTCACGGATATTATCCACCGATTTGGGGTGCCAAACTCCATAATCACCGATAATGGCACACAGTTCACCGGGCGAAAGTTTCTAGAGTTCTGCGACAGACACCACATACGTGTGGACTGGGCAGCAGTGGCTCACCCAAAGACCAACGGTCAGGTGGAGCGTGCCAATGGCATGATCCTCTAGGGTCTTAAGCCCAGGATTTTCAACCGGTTGGACAAGTTCGGAAAAAGGTGGCTCAAAGAGCTACCGGCCGTGGTCTGGAGTCTAAGGACTTCCCGAAGCCGAGCCACAGGCTTCACCCCATTCTTCATGGTCTATGGGTCAGAAGCCGTCCTCCCCACGGATCTAGAGTACGGGTCCCCAAGGGTACAAGCCTATGACGAAAACAGGTGCAAGACGTACCAAGAAGACGCGCTGGATCAGCTAGATCAAGCCAGAGACGTAGCCCTCCTACACTCTGCCAAGTACCAGCAGGCCCTCCGCCGATACCACGCGCGACGAATCCGAGGCCGAGCCTTTCAAGTTGGCAACTTGGTGCTGAGGCTCAGGTAGAGCAACAAGGGTCGTCACAAGTTCACGCCCCCCTGGGAAGGACCTTTTGTCATCGCCGAAGTCCTCCGACCCAGCACCTACAAGCTCGCCAACGAAGCAGGGGAGGTCTTCAAGAACGCGTGGAATATAGAACAGCTACGTCGCTTCTACCCTTAGAATTTTGTAAAAATTTCCATTTGTTCATCACCTTGAAAGAATAAATGAAAGTTTAAGTTATATGGTCTTTTCTTTTGAGTGAGCCTCGGACCTGCCTTGCAGAGTCCGAGCCTCCCTCGGGGGCTACATGGGGGGAACCCCCTGTGGCAACTCCGAATCTTTTTTCCTTTTTTGCACAAGTCAAAGAACCCCGACCCGGTGTCCTTCTTTCATTTCCTAAAAGGATTTAAGAAACCGCATATCCATCCCCTAAAACCTTAAGGCTTGAGCCCGAGGAAAGATCCGCGTCCACGGGCAAAGACGACCTCTACTCATCCCCTAGGATCGGGGGGTGGATCCGGACGTCTAAAAATTACTAAGGAAAAGGACTTAGGCTCAGGGACTCTGGCTAGCACAGACCCTAAGTAGCTCACCCGACCCCGCGCTACCGAGGTCGGGTCGGCATTGGGAAGAAGAGACAACAAGATAATGAAGAAAATCTTAAAAGGAACAATCATATAAAAATTCATACTTGGCATTAATGTTATGTATATATATACACTACAAGGCCCACTGGCCTTTGCCATTTACAAAAATAGAAATCTAACTTAAAGGGCCCTATTGCCCTGCCTGCGCAGGCCCCTGCGTGCCGAGAGGGGGAAGCTCCACCTCGGCATCAAAGAAGGCGGCCAAGGCATCTCCCGGGGCATTCGCGGCGTCCTCAAGTCTCTACAGCTCCTCCTAGGCCTCCACTTCATCGTCAGGGAGGACGTAGCCCTCACAGACCGCCGGCAGATCAATGCCGACGTAGTGAGAGCTCACCACCGCCAGGGCTTTCTTTACCCTAGCGTGGAGTGCCTCCCTTGTCTTCTCCCCGGCCCGGGAGTAAAGAGCTTCGACTCGACTCCGCAGCGACGACCCCGACGCCGACACCCCGAGCCCCTCGCACGCCGAGGTAACCACGGCTTCCAGAGCCGAGCGGTCCGTGACCTCGGCATCAAGGGACCTCTGCAAGGCCTTGGCGGTAGAGGTTGCCTCGGCCGTCTTCCTCTCCGACTCTATTAAAGAACAGAACGGAAAAGACACAAAAGAACAATTCCTACCCTCAGCCCGCTTCTCATTCTCCGCCGAGCTCCGGTGCCAGCGAACCACCTCGCTCTGAGCTACAGAGAGGTCGGCCTGGGCTTGGTTTAGGGCAAGGTCCTTCTCGGCAAGCAGAGCCTCTAGCCAAGCGACCTCGCCCTTGTACCCCTCAGCCACCGCCCTCTGCTCTTCGGATTCCTGGGTAAGGTCGCCGACCCTCTTCTCTAGGGGGGCAACCTTTTCCTGGGCCTCCCGAGCCTCAGTTGCGAGGGCCGTGCACTTCTGCCGAAGCTCGGCAGAGATCTCGCATTCCTTAGCAAGCTCCCCCTCGGCCACCTCCCTAGCAGCCCTCTCATTCTCGTAGGTTGCCCAGGCGTCTCTTTCCCTGTGGAGGAAAACTGACTTCTCCAGGGACGTAGCCTTGAGCGCCTGCAAGATCAGAAGTTGCACAGGGAGTCAGTACTGCAAAACAGAACAAAAGACACCTCACGACGTGGAAGGACGCCAACTTGTACATGTCTCGGCTCACGAGCTCAGAAGCTCGGTTGATAGCCTCGACGCTGGCTAGTCCTGGGCAAATTACCCGATACCTATTACCCGTACCCGAATTACCCGGATCCGAACCGAATTACCCGAACTCGAGGTACCCGATCCTAAATTCGGATAGCGATTTTGATTACCCGAAATTAGTTTGGGTAATTCGGGTAATATCCCCCGGTACCCGAACTACCCGAATTACCCGAATATTTGTCTATATCTTTGTATTTATCATGTGTTGATAGTTAAATATTAGAACTTATCAATTTATTAGAACATAATTCTCTTTGTTTGAACAAGTGATAGTAACATATTATTCTCTACAAAATGCTATTGAAATTCTATACAAATTGCTGCTGAAATTATATATAAATTGCTATTGAAATTTTGTATAGTGTGTTGTTTTTTGAAAATTCAGGTAAATCGGGAATACCCGAACCCGAACCCGAATTAGCGGGTACCCGAAATTGCGGGTAGTGTTTTTTCGGAACTAATATCGGGTAACAATTTTCATTACCCGAATTTTGAATTACCCGAATTACCCGACCCGAAAAAATCGGGTAACCCGAATGCCTAGGCTTAACGCTGGCACGCCCGCATGCGTCCAGACCCTGCCAGAGGTAAACCTCCGACGGGTCATCCAGAACAAATTTGGCCCCTCCCTCTGCGTTGTCGAGGTCGGGCCAGAACACGGGGCTCTTGCCCCATGCAGCGTCGCCTTCTCCCCCGCCGCGGGAGCCTCGGGTAGGGTAGCTCCCTTCCCACGAGGACCCCCGAGGGACGCCACATTAGATGCCACGGCGGCCCGGCCCTCCTCAATCTGCGCGGGCCGAGCCGTGCCTCCCAGGTCGGCATCCCCCGGAGGAGGCATAGCCCCGAGGGCGAGGACCGTCTCCTCTGGCCCTTGGGGCCTCAGCGTCCCCATCTCCTGCCCCTCTGCTTCCCGACGGGGCTCCCCCTCTTCGCGGCTCAGGGGGCGGCGACTTGGGCCTCGCCGACCCAGGGGTCGACTGCGCCCCCCTCTTCACAGCCTCAGAGGAGCCAGTGCCACCGGGGCCGCCTTGTGCTTCCGGCTGAAAAGGTAACACAAGTCAGAAGAAAAAAACAAAAAATCAGCGGAAAGATCAGAAATCATGTACGTACCTTGCTCAGGGGGCACACTTCTTCTAGGAGCTTGGAGCTCCTTGGGGGCCTCCCGAAGCGCCAGGGGCCGTTGGCCGGGGCCCCGTCTCGCCAGCGGATGGCGCAGGGGCCTCAATGATGGTCTCGGTCCACGGCGCCTCCACCGATTCGCCCGCCTCCACTCCGGACGCCGGATGAGACTCAGTTGGGCCCTCCGGCGCTATCGGCTATGGGGGCACCTCGGATTTGCCCCCCGATGCCGTCTCCCTCTCTTGGGGACCCACGGGGACCGGGCTCTCCCGAGGGGCACTGTCCTCGTCGTCTAAAATAATGTGGGGGACGGTCTGCCCGCCCCGCGGCGCCAGGGACCCCTCGGGGGCCTCTGACCCCCTCGGGCCCTCGACCCCTCCGGGATCTCGATCCCCCCGCCGACATGGGGGTCACGTCGTCCTCCTCCGCCACCAGCTCG
Source organism: Sorghum bicolor (assembly GCF_000003195.3). Taxonomy (NCBI): domain Eukaryota; kingdom Viridiplantae; phylum Streptophyta; class Magnoliopsida; order Poales; family Poaceae; genus Sorghum; species Sorghum bicolor. The sequence continues at coordinate 43,294,574 of NC_012875.2, forward strand.
TTGTCTCCTCCACCCTCTATCTCCGAGACCGATGTCTCAGGAGAATCGGGCGGAGGGACTCCCGCCTTCTCGGCCTCGCGATGGTTCTTGGCAGAGATCTCTCGGCGCTGCGCCTTCCTCACGGCCTTCGCGTTCTTGTCCTCCTTGGCCTTCTTATGCTCCTCGTTTCGGGCCCGATTCTTGGCCCGGATCTCCTTGTCCTCTGGGACTGGGGGCAGGGAATCCCTGATGATCCCCTTCCCCTATGAGGCAAACAGAAAAAGGGGATTGAGGCAGGAACAAAATGGAAACAAGCGCAAGAAATCAAAACAAAAATAGCCTCTTACCAGAGAAATGTAGCCCTTTTCAGGGCACATCGGCACCACTCGGGAGTTCTTCATATCCGAGTGCGTCGTCTTCTCAACCCGGGCGACGATGTCCGATGCCGATATCGGCTCGGCCAGCATCCTTGTCCCGACCCAGGGGACGTCCCGAGTCATCTCGAACATGAATGCTCGCCGCTGCGCCAACGGGAGCAGACTCCTCTTGTGGAATGCCGTCGCCACCGTGGCCGCGGTGACTTGGGCATCGCACAGCTTCTCAAGCCCCGCAAGAAGCGGGGCGAGCCTCTTCTGCTCGTCCGCAGGAGCGCCCCACACCCACTTCTGGGGGCACTCTTTCACTATCTTCCCAGTATATTTTGGGAGCAGCCCGCCGTCGTTCCGGATGTAGAACCACCCGCTCTGCCACCCCCAGTTCGACGAGGGCATGGCGCTCCAGATGTATTGGCTAGATCGCTGCTGGCGGAGCTGCAGCGTGCAACCGCCAACTCGTAGGAGGAACTTCTCCCCTCCCACGTAGCGGGCGGCCATATCCGCCTTAAAAAGGTGAAGCCAGAGGTTTCAGTGGGGAGGAATCCCTAGAAACCCCTCGTACACCATGGCGAATACGGCCGCCTGCATTACCGAGTTGGGGTTGAGGTTGTGCAGCTCCACCTCGTAGTGATGCAGGATCACCCGCATCAAGCGGCTGGCCGGAGTCCCGAACCCCTGGTCTAAGAATGACAGGAAGCAGACCACATAGCCCTGAGGCGGGTTCGGCTCCCTGTCGTTTGCCGAGGGAACGATCCACTCTGGCTGCCTGGCATCCGTGATGGGGCGGAGAATCCCTGCCTTCACGCGCGCCTCCAGCGCGGACCTGGTAACATTGCTGGGCGGCTACACATCGTCGCCGGCCATGGCTTCGGGTCAAGTGGGGCGTTTGCGCGGCGGAGATGGAGAAGATGGCAGCAAGAGAAAGGGCAGGAGGCAAGAGCTTTTTTGCGCAGGAGCAGGAGGAAAGAAACCAAATCCCCTGCGGCCACTTTTATAGAGGGAGCGTACCACGACCACACCACCCGCACGCAAGATCGAGGGAGAAAAAAGAGCGACCGTCGCCCGCTTCCCACCAGGTGAAAAACTCGAAGCGCCAACTCCCTCCGATTCTCACGCCCGCCGCACGCGCGCATTAATTTCGCAGGTGAAACGTCGCGTCCAGATGGGGTACAACGGCACGGCCGTTTCGACTCCCCACGCGCAGCGCCTCAAAAGGAGCACCCTGAAAAGATATGTCAGGGCGGTTCCTTCCAGGGCAAGCGGCGCTCGACCCCCTGCTGACCAAGGTCGCAGGGCGGTCTCCGTCGGGCGCAGACTACCGTCTCGCCCGACCCCCTACTAACCCCGAGCAAAAATCGCAAGGCGGTTCCCGTTGGGTGCAGATTCCGTCTCGCCCGACCCTGATACTACAAACAAATCTGAAAAGCCTTTCGAGGCCAAAAATCCCTAGGACATGGCCACCTATGCTCTAGAGGTTGCGAGACTGACCTGCAAAACAGGTTCGAACAGTCGCCTCAGGATGACTGAGCGAGGGATGATTGAAGATGAGCACAATAGAGGCCAAGGTCCGAGCCCCATAAGGGGTCGGCACATCTTTACCAGTCATATCCGAAACCCATGCGGGTGTCACGCGAGTGGGATCCCATCGAGGGAGGCACCGAGCCCTCGGAACCTAGCGAACGGTTCCGACATCCACCGTGACTGCCCTCGGGTATTTTGAGATGTGCCCACAAGGCCACTAGCCGACCCTTATCGAATAGGGCTCGGACATCCACTTGGATTTACCCGCTTGCGGCTCCCGGAGAACGTCGATACTCGCCCATCGAGGGTAGTACGGCGCGACCCACCCCTCCTCTGAGCGAAAGGACGAATGAGGGACGTAATTACAAAGACGAGAAAGAACCTGATCGACCCTAGTGGGGAAAGGGCTCGGGGGCTTCCTCGCACAATGGGGATAGGCACTACGTGTAAAGAACACGCAACCTACCCCTCTATACTCCTGAACTACATTGCTCGGGGGTAAAAGCCTTTGAAGGAATAACACCATTCCTCCAAAAGGCTCGGGGGCTACACCCGGCGGGTGCGCTCGCGCGCACCCTCTGGAGAAAGTAACAAAGCTCCCGCTCAATAAAAATGGTCCCTCAAACAAAAAGAAGAACCTTTGAAGAGGTAAACACACCTCTTCAAAGGCTCGGGGGCTACTGTTGGGTGCCATAAAAAGGGATACCCAAATCAGAACAACAAAAATCGCAAAAGACGAACTAAGCCATCCACGATCACCAGGGCGCGGACCCCAGCTCATCTGACTCCTCGGTCTTGGGCCCAAATCACGGCTTGCCCGAACCCTTGGCCTCGGGCGCGAGTTCCGTCCCGCCCGACCCCTCTAGGGCTCGGACACAGACACCGCCTCGCCTGACCCCCTGGGCCTCGGGCGTAAGTTCCGTCTCGCCCGACCCCTCCAGGGCTCGGGCGCCAACGCCGCTTCACCCGGTCAGAACAAGGCTTCCAACGCACGGCGCCCGTACCATGACGTGACAGGTGCAGTGACTCCCATATCGCAGCAGGGCATGGTGGCGACTGTTCCAACCACCCTGGTCACAGCAGCCTTATCTCTTTCATTGTGCAGCCTTACCTCTTTCACTGTGGTGTACCGCCTCACAGTGAAAAGGGAATGGGAGAGGTTAATCAGCATCACTATTTGCTATCTTTTCCCACTGTTAACATGACAGACTGCAGTATCGCCGATCCGACCCCCACGACTCCAACAGGGCTAGGCAACTCCCCACAGGAGCAACCATACTGTCAGCCATACCTCAAGGACGGGATGGGCAAGCTTCTACAGGGTCGGGACTGTTACTCCTCCACTCAGTAAAGGAAATATCCAAACCCTCATGTAAATAGCTGTCTCCCCTTGAGGCTATAAAAGGGGAGCCAGGGCTCACGACCAAGACAGGTTCACCAGCAAGCTCACCCACGTAACACACATACACCACGACTCCAAGCTAGTCCACCCACAGAGTAGCGACCAGCGCTCTGCCCACATCACAAAGCCGAGACTTGGGACTTAGCCCTCTCTCGCAACCTGCTTGTACGCCCCTACTACAAGCACCTTTGGGTGCAAGGCAATACAGACCCCTGATCTCACTAGACGTAGGGCATCCTTAGCCCGAACTAGTATAAACCCTCTGTGTTCCACTTGCATCACCATCCAGGCTTAGATAGTCACGCATATTTACACTCGTTTGTGTCTAGACCGTGAGTCTAGACGCCGACATATACATTTCTGTCACCAGTCAAAAAAGGAAGTGGTAATCATTAAATTAGACTTTGAAAAAGCTTTTGACAAAATAGAGCACCAATCTATCATAAAAATCATGGAAGCAAAAGGATTTGGGCAAAGATGGATGACCTGGATTAAGAACATCTTATCCACAGGGACTTCTTCAGTTATGCTCAATGGAACCCCAGGGAAAAGGTTTGAATGCAAAAGAGGAGTGAGACAAGGGGACCCCCTCTCACCTCTGCAATTTGTTCTGGTAGCAGACTTCTTACAAGACTTGGTGAACCGGGCAAAAGATATGGGACTACTCAAGTTACCTATCCCAATTCAAAGTGAACCAAACTTTCCAATTGTTCAATATGTAGATAACACCTTGATCATCATGGAAGGAGACCCCAGGAAAATCTTCCTCCTCAAACAATCTTATAGAATTTCTCTGAATCTACTGGTCTCAAAGTGAATTATAGAAAATCAATGATGCTTCCTATTAATATAACTGATGACAGATTAGATCATTTGGCAAGAACATTCGGCTGCTCAAAGGGTACTCTACCTTTCACCTATCTAGGACTCCCTCTCGGCACTATGAAACCTAGGATTGCTGACTTCTTGCCTTTAGTGAATAAATGTGAAAAAATACTAGGTTGAATCTCCACCATGCTCAACCAAGATGAAAGACTGCAAATAACAAATGTTGCCCTGTCTGCAATGCCTACCTACTATATGTGCACCTTGGAACTGCCAAAGGCAATCATCAAGCAAAGCTAAGGAAAAACTATCCGTGGTGGGGCAGTGATGTTAATGGAAGAGGAATGCCAAAAGCTGCCTAGAAACTGGTGTGTAAGTCCAAGGAACAGGAGAGGCCTTGGAATAATCAACCTAGAAGTTCAAAATCAAGCGTTGCTGATGAGAAACTTAGATAAATTTCATAACAGAAAAGATATTCCTTGGGTTAACATGGTTTAGGAAAAGCATTACCCAAATTTCAAATTGCCAGGAATTGTCAAAAAAGGATCCTTCTGGTGGAGGGATGTGCTAAAAGGATTACAAAACTTCAAGGAGATGGCTAGGGTTCAGGTGAACATCAGAGTGACTTGTCAGTTCTGGAAGGACAAATGGGGAGTTGAGATCCCGCAGAACAGGTTTTCACAAGCTTTTTCCTTTGCAAAGGACAAACAAGTCAATGTTAGGAAAGCTTTTAACATTGACAATGTAATCAAATTATTCAACCTGCCACTATCACAAATAGCATTTCTGCAAGCCCAGGAGATGCATCAAGAGATGGAAACATGTAACAGGAATGAACTGGAAAAGGATGTATGGACATACTCAGCACAAAGCTCCAAGTACAGAGTTGGAAAAACATACATAATATTGATGGATCATAAACCAGTAGAACCGCTTTCAAATGGATGTGGAAATCATACTGCTAGCCAAAACACAGAGTTTTCTTCTAGTTGCTGACGAAAGATAAACTGAGCACAAAGAACGTACTAAAAAGAAGGAAAATGTAGCTGGACTCGTTTAATTGTGCTTCCTGTACATCCCCCAGGAAGAATCGGTGCTTCATTTATTTTGGGAATGCACCTTTGCACAACAATGTCGGGGAACTTTGAGTTTACAAACAGTCCAAGATGGGGACACGATTCAAAACATCTAGGCCCTAAGAACTCAACTACAATATCAGTTCTTCATGTTAGCAATCATTTTGATGAGTTGGACGATTTGGAAAGCAAGAAATGAAACAATCTTTAATAACATATTAATATCAACTCAAGAGTGCAAAAGAGCTTTCTCCATGGAACTGTCGAGGGTCTCTCATCGTGTCAAGACAAGCCTAAACCAAGTGTTTGATCAATGTGTCAAAATCTACAATAGATAGTTTCTTAGCTCTATTTTTTTCAAACTCTTTCTTTCTCTTAACTTGCCCCCCTATTTTTGTTGTTGTAAACTGTGAAGCTTATTTTTAAAATCAATAAATCCATGCAGGGGCTAAGGCCCCTCCAATTCTCTCAAAAAAGAAAGGTCCTAATATTTCTAGAGGGGGTGAATAGCCTATTTAAAAATTTTACAAACTCACTGGAGCAAGAGGTTAGTAAATAACAAAGTGAAGCTTTTTGCTCTAGCTTTAATGGGGTGTTTGCAAGCCACCTATCCAACAATTCTAGTTGCTATTATCACTAGGCATACAAATACTAAGTCTCGATAAGCTATACTAGTGAGCTCAACTACACAAGGCTAAACTAGCAACTAACTAATTACACTACTTTGTGGGAAAGTAAATGAGGGGATGAGATATTTATACAGTTGTGTAGGGGATAAACTAAGCACCAATATAAACAAGCACTGGATCAATGCCAATCAATCACAATTGAGACACCGATTTTTCTCCCGAGGTTCACGTGTTTGCCGGCATGCTATGTCCCCGTTCTGTCGACCAACACTTGGTGGTTCCTGTGGCTAAGAGATGTTGCACGAACCTCATCCTTACTAGGACACCGCAAGAACCTACCCACAAGTGACCTAGCTCAATGACACGAGCAATGTACTAGAGTTATCTTTCGGCTCTCCACCGAAGAAGGTACAAAAACCCCTCACAATCACTAGAAGATGGCCACGAACAATCACCAAGGCGTGCCAATGCTCCTCCGCTGCTCCAAGCTATCTAGGTGGCGGCAACCACCAAGAGTAACAAGAAAACCGCAGCCAAATCGATCTTCAAGTGCCAGTAGATGCAATCACTCAAGTAAATGCACTTAGAATCACTCCCAATTTCATAAAAAATGGTTAATCTATGAACGAGATGAGTGGGTGGTATTTGCTTAGCCTCACAAGAATATCAAGTATGCTAGAATGCCAAGAGAGTGAGACCCAAGCCGGCCAAACGCTATTTATAGATACCCCAAACAAATAGAGCCGTTGGCTCTCTCACTGCACAGAAAATGGGGGCATCGGCCGCGCAGACGGTTAGCCGTCGGACGCTGAAACCCAGCGTCCGACGCTCAGATGACAGCCACGTGTCTAGCTTTTGAATCTCACGCGTTGATCTCTAACAGTCACTTAAATGTTCGAGTTCACAGGTTCAAACCGTCGACGCATCAGGTGATATGCATCGGACGCGCCCCTCAGCACCGGACGTAAGTCAAGGAGCATTGCAAGTAGATAGGGTCATCGAACGCGTCCGATGCACCTTCACCGGACGCTCTCTGGTGTCCAACGCTCACTGTTAGAAACATTTACTTGTGTACTTGCTGAAGTCACACTTCACCGGACGCAGGAACAGTGTGCAAGCCACATTCGATGCTCCCCGTCGAACGCTCTGACACACACTTCTCTCTTGCGCCGCTCAGCTAGAGAACACCGGACGCTGGGCTAGCGTCCGACGTCTCCACGGCCAGCGTCTAGTGAGTGTTTTTCAGTGAAAAATACTCCCGCGATTTCTCCAAACTTTTCACCTGTGCAATAGAAAATATGCTTTTCATTTCTTAAAAACACTGAAACCCAAATCCCTCTCTACCCTTCAAACTCCACCTCCTTCCTAAAGTGTGCCAACACCATCATGTATGTACCAACATGTGCAAGTGTGTTAGCATTTTCATAATTATTTTTTCAATGGAGTTAAATTAGCTCACTAGATTCTAAATGCATGCATATGAACAATGTCATCTAGTGACACTCGATAACCGTTTAGCTCACTAGAGTTCCATCAATTATCAAAACGAAACTAGAGCTTTCAAAATAACAAAGAGGAGCATAACAACAACGTGGTGATGTTCTTGGCTACGTCTTCCCTCACGAACAAGAGAAGCAGTCCCTAATTTATGCAGCAATAGACGAAGATGAAGAGCTAGGCGCATGAAGAGAAAGCGGTCATCATAGCACGTCCATTACTAGTAACATACAAAATCGACAGTTCAAGTTTCTACTAATAACAGAAACACTAAGAGATCATGACCCACTAGCATATAACACGGTCACATGCACTTGACACGCATCATGACGTTAGTTTCATTAGCGGCATAAAGGACCATGCTTGTTACACCCAACACTAACCACAGTCTAGGAATTATTCTATGATTTAATTATTGAATAAAAATGGAAGATGTCCAATTAAATCCAACAAAGTTGAGCCAATCTCCTATCAACTTGTCATACTATAGATTAATTATTTATCACATTAACATTTACTGCTACTATTGGAATTTATTTAATTTAAAGTTAGCAAATCCAATGCAAATACTCCCTCCGGTCCTTTTTAAGTGGCACACGGCCATTTTTCAATTTGGCCGATTTAAAAAAGCTAATTATAGCCGAGATTTATTACCTAGCCGGATAACGAAGCGCTAGAAGCTCGCTTTCCTTTTTCACCGGCCTATACACAAGTGATGAGATACGAGTGTTTTCTGATGCTCCTTTCTATTCCACGAGCCATAAAACTGTGTTGTGTTGGCGTCCGCCGGCGAGGGAGACGGTCAAGATGCTCACGGCAAAAGACTGATCCGCGGCGTCGACTACGTACCGGATTCATTCGACGCAAGCGAAAAGACGAGGACAACCGCGTTGAGGTCGAATCAGCTCGTGGCGAAGCATGGATCCGCGGCGTCAAACTATGTGCCGGATTCGATCGACGCAAGCGAAGACAACGACAACGGGCGTTGAGGTCGATTCAGTCGCCGCAATAAATGATGACATGGTGAAGCTGGACCTCGGTGAGTCTGCTGTCCCATGCAGTCCATGCATCTGTACATGACGATGGCGTCCAGTTGAACGACAAGGAGGAAGACGCGATGCATGGCTGTGCGGTGCGGCTGATTGCATGCATGGCTGTGCGGCGCAGATAAAATCGACACGAATTAATTACTCTCTAGGGCTGTAATCAAAGTCTCGTCTTGGTCTATTCTCCTCATGGCGCCACTTAGAGTAAGTATTATATTAGACTGTAAACCGGCTAAATGCTAAGGTGAAGAAGAAAGAAGAGGAGAAAATAAAAGCGGGCTCTAAATTTACAGCCGGTTCACACACAAGAACCAAAAAAGTTTGTGAGAGAGACAAGTGAGCCATGTATTAATAGTGATAAGCTAACCATTATACAAGTAGGCTATAAGAAGGTTGTAAAGAAACCTTATAACCAGTAGCCGACTGTATTATTAGCCTTGCTCTTATATAGGACTGAAGGGAGTAGCTAGCAACTCATTAACTATTACGGTAAATTTGTGTCTCACTCGAGCAATTTTATTCGCTTCTGTTACTCGATTCTAGCAGCCGTCCGATTTCTTTTGTGTCGCTCTTTCTTCTTTGTTTTGGGTCTTTGTCTAACATGTGGGGCCATCTTGTCAGCGCCTACTATTTTGATTTTTGGGAGCCGAGCCTTATTTTCTGGTTTAGACAGACTCATCACATCTGTTGCTTCATTTCTCGGTATGTTTTGACACCGTTGTCGGTTAGTGGAGCTTGGAGAGGGTGACTCGAGGCAATGTGAGCCTTCTCGGTGATTCCGTGCTAGGGTTTGTGATTTGTTTATCGATTCCTCCACTTTCTTTCACGGATTTGAGCTTTTTGAGTTTTTTTTTATGTATTTTGAATCTCTTGTGTTGTCTTTCTCGTCTAACAGTGGTCTCAAAGAGGCGATTGGAGATGACGTGAAGCATATAGCGGGATTGTACGCTAGGGTGCATGATTTCTTCCTCGATTTCTTCTTTAGTTCCATGGATCTAATCTATTTGAGTTGTATGCATGCATCTTGAATCTCCTGTGTTGTTATATTTTGATTTGGGTGGTGTCTGATTTGTTCGTGTGGAGGTTCGCTGCTGACCCAGAGTTTGGTTCGTCCATGGTGCTAGGGTTCATTCATTCATGTTGATAGTTTTGTTATTATTGTTGCAGATTTGGCTTGTTTTTGTGTGTGCTTTATTTTGGTCTATGTGCAATCTGTAATTTGTTTTTCTTTCTTTCTTTTTTCATTTAATTCATTTTGCCTTACATAGAAAAAATTGTAATTTTTGTAATTTGTATTTTTTTCCTTTTTTTTAATTTCTTCCAATTTGTCCTACATAGAAAAAAAATCTGTGTATTTAATTTTTTAATTTTATCTTTTACTTTTTGTTGTTTTTCTGGCCTTTTGATTTGGATCTTTTCCTTTTTCAAAGTCGAGTGATTCCTATATTCAAATCACTCGATTCTTGTTTGTTTTTTTGAATCGAGTGATTTTGAGTCACCTGAGTTTTTAGTAGACAGACTTTATTATTATTACCACGTGCAATTTGCAGACAACTTGCTACCTCACAAGTTCATTATTATAGAAAAGGACACAGTGGAAGCTCGATCGATCCTAGCTATACTTCATGCGCCATTCATGAGTGGCTTCTTCATCTCCCATGCAGTGAGACGGGACACCCTGACGTCCGCCTTCCCGTTGTTGAACACGTAGAGGCGCGCGTTGTTGCCGATGGCGAGCGACGGGTAGACCCTGGACAGGATGCACGTCTTGCCCCCGGCTCCAAAGCTCTCCACCACCGAGCGGTCGATCTGCAGGGGCCAAAAAAGTAATCGCCACATCAGCTGAGAGGATTTGTTACATGAAAACCTGCTGTTTATTACTTGTACTGCTACACGCATGCATACCAAGCTTCTCAGCGATATCTTCCCATTTGAAATGTCCGTGTCAACAAAACCGGCAAATGTCGGGCGGTACAGGTTTGGGTTCAGAGACGACCTGTGTTCCAGCAACAAAAAGAAACCAACACAAGTCAGTGCAGTATAGTGTACGTACGTGTAACCACAGCACCTGCTGCATGTATGTATGCACTTACTTGGTAGGGTCGGTGCACATGAGCACGACGGGCTTGTTGTTGCTGCTGCCGGCGGCGGCCTTGAACACCCTGAAGAACACCGCGGTTCTCTCCTTGAGGTTGGCGGAGGCCAGCACCCACAGCCCGAACGGACCCACGCCGCCCTTCACGTCGGCGCGCTTGACGCCGCACAGCCTCTCGGCGTCGTCGGCGAGCGCCGGGTCCAGCCGCTCCGCTCCCGCCAGGGCCGACGGCGACACCTCGAAGCTCACCTCCACGTCAGCCTGCATGCATGCAGCCGAATAGGAAGGAGGCGCGTGTTAAATTTGGTTGGATCCCAGATCTCAGGTCACGACTGCAGGGCTGCACCTGCACGGCTTTGTTGACACGCCACACGGCTGCACGCCTGCAACTGGGGGGAAAACGTGCAAGTGCGTGGAGATGACGGCCGGCGGCGAGAGGACAAAAGGGGGAGGCTCAGTGAAAATCTGTGGGCACGACGACGGATGCACAAGGGACAAGGCGACACGGCGCAGCATGCTGTGACTGCGCAGGATCAACTTGTGTGTGCAAACTGTAGAGCACTGGTGGCGGATAAGATAACGTGGTGCAGTTTTGCAGATCAGGCAATCAGGATCTCGGATGAGCAGCTTTTCAGGAAGTCGGCCGGTGAATGGTAGCACTAGCCCAGGTAATTATATTAAAATATACACGAGCGGCTAAGTGAAAATTAAAGGATTACAAGTGTTAATAATAAGCACACAATAATGCTCACCTGTGCTGTTTGTATCCCGGTCACCTCGACGTGCTGTCCTGGCTTGATTACCCTGTTCTTGAGAGTGACCGCCTTGCCTCTGAGCGCCTCTACCTCCTCGACGGGCCACTGCAGCAGCTGCTTCCCGCTGGGGTCCAGCCACACCGTCCTCGGAATCGCCTGAATCCCGGCCCACCCTTTGGCGACATCGTCGGCGGCGGTGTCGGACTCGTTGGCCCAGCCCCACAGGATCCGCCGCCGCTTCGCCGGGTCGTAGAACGTCTTGGACGCGTAGAAGTTGCCGTAGTCGTACCGCAGGCGGCGCTCGCCGTCGTCGTCGCCGGCGGGGTCGTCCGGCACGTACCGCTCGGCGTCCCGGTCGTACGTGCCGACGGTGTAGTAGTCGTACCGCCGCAGGTCGAGGCTGTTCTTGAGCACGTGCTTCACCCTTGCGCCCGACGGCACGGACGTCTCGAGCCCCACGCGCCGGCGGCGGCCGTCCTCGTCGCTGCTCACCGGGTAGAAGTCCGGGCACTCCCACATCCCCGTCGCCGCCGAGTGCAGCGGCCGCCGGACCCGCGTCCACCGCCTGAAGTCGCGGCTCCGGTACACATACGCCACGCCCCGGGGCGGCGCCGTGGCCCCCGTCGTCGTCGTCGTCCTCACGCTGCCGATGAGCAGCCGCCAGTGGCCGTCGCCGCCGGCGGTGGCGCGCCAGGCCGTGGTCGGGTCGCGGAACTGCGTCGCGTTGATGCCGCCTTCCGGCACGATGACCGGGTTGTAGGACGGCTTCACCCACTCCCGGAGCAGCGGGTCGGACTTGTTCCGAGGGTAGGCGACGTTCTGGACCTGGTAGTTGGTGTTGGGGCGGTCGATGCCGGTGTACATGATCACCGGCGTGCCGTCGGGCATGGTCGTCGCCGAGCCCGACCAGCAGCCGTACTTGTCGGAGGGGATGCTGGGCTTGATCGCCGGCTCTAATGCCATCCAGTTGATGAGGTCGCGTGAGACCGAGTGCGCCCATACGATGTTGCCCCATACAGCGCCTTTGGGGTTGTACTGGTAGAAGAAATGGTACCACCCCTTGTAGTAGAACGGAGCTGCATGCATTTGTTTCATAAGATCAAAATTTTCATAATTTGATCAGTTGGTGTGTGTGTGTGTCTATATATATATATATATATATATATATATATATATATATATATATATATATATATATATATATTTCTTGCAGATAAGATGAGAAGACCATCAGTATGCACTGTATTTTTGTTAGATCAAAGAAAACTAAAATTTGATGTTCTAGTGCACTTAGGAGCCAACCATGCATGGTCGACAAGGATATGTACTTGTGGAGTTCAAGTGTGTCCACTTGCATGCTAAATGTGCTGAAATTTTTCCATAAAGTGCGTCAATGTTCTCTGCCGAGCACTGAATTTGCAAGCTGCATAGTAGTACTTGCATATGCATGATATATATGGACTAGTACAATAATCTAGCAGATGCATGCATGCATCATGACGAACAGAAGAAAACACGGCGACGTACCGTTGGGATCTGGCGTCGCAGGTTTCCGGCGCCGACGCATGCAGAGCGAATAGCAGTCCACCGGGAAGATAACAAAATCGAGTTAGAACTAACCCTTGGAAGTTGGAACGAACCACTGTATTAAATCGAGAAAAGAAAAGCAACAAAAAAAAACAGTGCCTGATATATGATACTCCTGCCAGAGTGAGCTCGTGATTTCTGTCAGAGAGTTGAGTACGTTGATGAGTTAACCAAGTGTACAGCTAGCTCGTGATTTCTGTTGTGACAATATCAAGCATGTCTAGCTGCCATCCTTATCAAGCTTAATTCAGCCTAAAATAAAGTGACAACTTATAGGACCCTGAAAAGACTTAGCCTATTGTTGAGTTTTATTTTCCGGTGATGCTCAACGTATATGGTAAAAAAAAAAGTGGCTGCTTAGTCTGCATGACCTATCTAGTGTACTAGCGTGTCACCCTATACAGCAAGAAAAACACGACAACTTGTGGCTATTGGTTCCTTTAGTCAGTAGCTAGAGAGACAAGGTGTCCTATCGCGGTACAGCTAGCTTAGCCGGCCACCACAATTCAAAACTTGCAAGTTCTACTGGCCAAGACAAGCAAGATCAAGATGGAAGGTTTACACTACCATTGATCCAGTTCTTGGGAGGCTGGAAGTGGTAGCCGGTTCTCAGCAGCGGGTGGACGATGGACGGCGGCACCGCCGCCGCCTCCACCGCGAGCTTCTCTTCCTCGTAGACGACATGGGAGGCTCCAGCCAGCTGCACCACCACCGGCAGCAGCAGTACCGCCAGCCATGACCAAGCAAGAAGCCTTGCTCCTGCTAGCGCTCTCATGGCTGACCCCACTTCACGCACACAAGCACAGAGAGCGGCAGCACGAAGGCAGCAAGCAGAAGATAGACAAGTGAAGGGTGGCGGAGGAAGGGGAGAAGGGAGGGCGGTATTTATACTGATTTCGTCGGTCAGGGCGGCGTGGGAAATCACGGTGATTTTCTCCTGCTGGACAACATCGAATCCTATAGATCCTATAGGATTTTATAAATTACTCCATTTGTCAAAATATATATATAATTCTAGCTTTTTAAAAAGTTATTATAACAGTTTGAACTTTGACTAAAGCTATATAAAAAAATACTAACATTCATGATACAAAATAAGTATTATTATATTAGATGTAGAATATATTTTTATAATAAATTTATTTATAAACATAAATGCTAAAAATTTACTATAAATTTGGTTAAACTTGACCCAGTTTGATCGGCATGGATCCTATAATCACATTCTTTTAAAAATGGCGGGAGTATGTATTTTATATAAGATCTATAATATTAGGACAAAATTAAATCTATAATATTGATTTGATTAATTTATTTATATTTTTTACATTTAAATATAATTCTTCATATTAATTTCGACGGCACTGACTTTTAAATAGTATTTATCACAAATAAATCATTTAGAAAATTGTTTGTATTAGTTGCTGTATAATATCATTGGATCATAGTATCGGCATACTATATACAATTTTATATATCGTGTGAAATCTTTATATAGGATGAGGATACTATAAAAAATGAGATATATAGTAGGATGGATATTGTTTCAATTCGATATATAAGATCATATATAGTACCATAAAATTCTAGAATACAAAACGGGATGCTAACAATCGTGATCTTAGTCTTGTACACTAGCTTAGACCATGCTTTGGATCCTATGATCTAAATTAAAGTTTAGCTCTTAAAGCTTCAAAATAGGCGGTCTAAAGTATCGTCGAAAGTTTAGTCAATTCTATCAGTTTATTAGATCACACAAGTGTGCTAAGCAGCCATGGTGCCTAATTAAAGCAATTCTTTTTTCTTCCGGGAACACTCTGGTTATTCCCTGTTTGTTTTAGCTTCCAGCTGGCTTTTGCAAACCAAAAGCCAAAAGCTACTCTCTCCATCCCAAATTATAAGTCATTCCATTAATCTTAGAGAGTCAAACCATCTCAAGTTTGACCAAAATAATAGAAAGAATTATATTAGAAAGATTTATGAGATCAAATAGATATACTACAAAAATATAATTAATGAAAAATTTAATGATATTTAGTTGATATCATATTATTATCTTATCATACAAATTTGATCAAACTTGAGATACTTTGACTCTCCAAGATTCTTGGAATGACTTATAATTTGGGATGGAGGGAGTAAAACAAACAATCCAACCGTTGAGTTGGCTTTTGAAAAGTTGGAAAACTAACTTCTAAGGAAATAAACTAATAGTTGAAAAACATGTTGAAAAAAACTTTTCTGGCTTTCGGTGTGCTTATTAGGAGCTCAAAATTTATTACAAAAGCTAATAGTAGAAAAAACAGTTAGAAGTCAAAAGCTAGAAAGCCAGGTTTTAAACCAAAAATCTATCACTATCTATCTTGAAGTTAAAGTATATTTTTTTTTCTTATGAAGGTTGGTTGACCTACGTAATATTTGCCTGTCTATCTATATATTGTCCTTCTTTCCAAACTATAATACGTTTTGATTTTTATCAATATATTATTTTTAATATAAAACTAAACATATTGTATATCTAAGTGCATAACAAACTACAAATCTAAAAAGTCGAAACATCTCATAATTTTGAATAAGAGAGTATTATTGGAAAGCCACCTCTTTTACTAAGACTTAGAAACTGTCTTCTTTATCCGGTTACAAATATAGTCATTTGCTCTTCAACTTTCTCCATTTCAAATTAGAAGACGTGTTGAATTTTCTAGATACGTAGCTTTGCTATATACTTAGCTACACACTATATATCTAAATATTATAATAAAAATAATGTATCTAAAAAAACTAAAATATCTTTGTAATTTGGAACAGATGGAGTAGATCATACGGGACAACATCCCGACTAGCTAAAGGAGAAGCAGCCATGCCCAAGCATCGCTCGCAAGTGCTCTCATTGCTAGCTCTCGCTTTAGGCACAGAACCAACAGCGGTATATATACACTGGCGGTGCTACATGTCGGCAGAACTCCC
>NC_012875.2:43311769-43315724 GCF_000003195.3 Sorghum bicolor
CCCCCCCCCCCCCCCGCGCGCGTTGTCAAACATTTTTTAAGATTTCCGACTGGAGAAAGAGAATCACCCAGGGACCTTCTCTCAAAAAAGAATCACCTAGGGACCTACCGTTTTACTCAGCTAGCAGTTCGTGACAGCCTCCCTCTCCACGCTCCGGTAGTCTGGCTTCACGCTCGCCGGCTGTTGCACTCTCTAATCCACAATCCGTAGTGCCACGCCGCTCAAGCTGCAAGGGCTTCCTGGTGACCCGTCATGGCTCATCAGCAACAAAAGGACAGAAAGATGTTTATTTTCCATTTTCCATTCCTTGCTTCTGAACAAGAGCTGCATGCTTGCATCCTTAATCATTAACTGACTGTTAGTATAATTTCCCTCTTGATACTTTTTCCACCAAATTTCCTATTTCATATGATTTCTAGTATTACAGATAATGACTAACCTGCAGTTTTTTTTAGCACAGAGAAACCCATTTCGGAACTTTTCAAATAAAAAGAGCACCTCCAATTCTTGGCCTCTTAGGCCTTAGTTGAATTGGAAGAAAGATCTTAGTTGAGTTAGAACAAAGGCACTTATCTAAAATTTTAAACTTATCTACCGAATGTACTAGTCATTTAATAATATTTTTTTCTCACAACAAATCAAAGAATAGTACTTTCAGCTATGTATTATCTATCAGCCAAGAGAACAAACTGTGAGTATATTTTGACTCGCATTAGGTAAATTGGGTTATATATATATTAGAGAACTAACGAAGGACGACGCACGGAGGCGGACGTATTCATACTACCTGACTTACGGCTGGATCATCGAAGCACGGCCATAGCAGAGCTAGCTAGGTGGACAGGTGGTCCATGGACCACTTTAAAGTTTAGTTCAAGGTTAAATTATAGTAAATAAGTTCTCTAAAATCATAAAAATTACACATAAATTACTCTAAAATTTAGTTTTACATCTAAAATGGACCACCCTCGCTTGCTCTAGATCCTAGCTACGCCACTGAGCCCGGTGCGTGGGAGGCATGCCGTGTTTTTGAATTAAAAATTAAAAATCAAGAGAGCTTTTTGCCACCCTTTCTCTGGATTCAGAAACAAACGCTTGCTAGCCTTTCCCCGTGGAGATCAGCTCATTGGAGGAGATCATATCTGAGTAAGAAATTAAATAATACCGGTCTCAGGCAGCTTTTGGACTTTGTGAAAACCACGTTTTCGGCGTGGTGCCTCCGGTAAAATTAAATATCTCAGTAGGGATCACATGGCTTGATTTCGTTGCTCGGGAAGTGGAAAATCGTGAGTCACCTGCACCTAACCAGAAGAAAATTTACCTTGGTGTTATTATGTTCTGTGTTTCCTTCTCCTTCCCAAACACTATCTTACCTGCCCTTGCAAACGTGGCAGTGACAAAGTTTATCATCATTTGCAGTGTTTTAAATAACAGGCTATAACATTTAGCAGTCGCGCTCAACCTCTATAGGCAGCTACTGTATTAAATAAACGTTGTTGTTGTGGTAATTGGTAGCGGCCGTTCTAGCTCAACTATAGCTTGCTAACACTATTCCATCAACATGTGTTCTTCCTTGGATTAGAATTTTATAGAAAACATAAGCACTAGTTATTATTTAACGCATCTGATATAATAAAATTACTTATATTATATTAAACCGTATATTTATTCTTGTTTCTTTTTAACACAACATGCATAATATATTAGGATGTGCTGCCTCCGTTAATGGATAGGCGTTCCCGAGGAAATAAAAGTCACTGCCTCCGTTAATTAACGGATCCGTTGATCCTCTATCAATGGATACAGACACTTTAAGTCCACCGTCTCCATCAATGGATTAACGGAGGTGGACGTTATTAGATAACCATCTCGGTTAATGATCTATTATTAATGAAGGTGGTCGCTTTAAGAAAAAAATGAAAACATTAAGAATAAAAATGCATATTAAAGGAAAACAAAAAAACAATTGCCATGGTGGAAAACATGGTCTTCAATCAAACATAAATATATGAGTTAAACTAGAATACATAGTTCAAAATGATGTGACATAACCGGTGCGCTGTGAAGATCATTTTGGCCCAACAACGGTCCAGTGGGTAGTATAGCAAAAGAATCAAAGCCAAGGGAGAGAAACAATCAACGGAGGGTGATGGGTCCCCAGTACGACTTGTCGGACCCAAGATTGACGAACTCTGGAGAGTTGGCTACGTGCGATTCATCACGCTCTCATTTTATCGGTGTGGTGCTGCGTGCTGGTGACTACTTAAATTCTGTATAATTCGGGTTCTTTATTTCGTTCGGCAACGTTCAGGAACCACTTGGCAATTGCGACCATATATACCGGTCCGAATTTGCCTATGACAACGAACGCCCTCACTGCGTTTGCGTGGGAACTTACAGGATCTTAACCGCCGGCTGAAATAAATAATACGTACTCCTTCCGTCCTAATAAAATAATATTTTTTAATTTTAGACATCATATTTGACTATTTATTTTTTAAATTTTTTATAAAAAATATAAAATAAATAAATTATTAGTAAAATATTTTAATTGACAAAATAAGTCTTATCAAAATATATAATATTTATATAAAAAATAAATAAGACGAATGATTAAATAAAATATCTAAAATTCTAAAACGACACTTTTTTGGACAGAGGGAGTAGATGCTAAAAGAATGATAGTGTTTAGTCTGTCCATGAAAACTGTAACTTAAGTTTTTCTAAATTAAACTTTTAAAACTTTGACCAAATTTATAGAAAAAAATGCTAAGATTTATAGTACCAAACTAATACCATTAAATTTATCATAGAATATATTTTCATAAGATACTCGTTTTATGCCATAGATATTGATATTTTTTTCTATAAAATTGGTCAAAATTAAAAAAAGTTTAATTGGTACGAATTCTAAGAGTTAATGCTTTCAGAGACACATCTTTGAAAAGGAAAAAAGGCACCATCAACCCGACGGGGAACTTTATATAGGCACACCCTCAACTTGGCATGTTGTCCTTCATTTGCTCGTTGTCCATTCCTTTTCGAGCAATCAGCTCCACCTCCCTCCCACTTGCCACTAGTCACGTTCGTTCGTTCGTTCCCCATCGCCATATATTCTCTCAGCTTTTTATTTCACAGCACGTTCCACTGCAGCCAGAGGCAAAGTGCCGAGTGCGGCATACATTGCTAGCTAGCAGCTTTTATATTTAATCCCTTATGTTACAATTTCGTCACTGAATGTTCTCCAGTTCATCTAGGGCAATTATGTTCTACAGTAGATCATATGCCACGCACGTTAGAGGGGCCGGGGGGGGGGGGGGGGGCTACTTGGGTATTCAATTGAAAACCCCTTATACTATTGGGGGGCTGAACAGTTTTACCCTTAAGTTATACCAGCAAAAATGCCCCGGGGTTGCCACCAAAAAAAAACCTCCAATGGCCCTAGAAAGGGGTGGCATAATGGCCCAAATCCATTTATATTTATCCCTTTTAAAAAATTTAAAGGCCCTAATTTGTTTTATTGGAAACAATAACATCTATGGGATTAAAAAGTTAATTTTTACAAAAAAATGGAGCTTGGAGAAATATTTTTTTAATAATAAAAATAAAAATTAGTTAAACCCTTTCCCCCCCCAAAAATACCCCCTAAAAAACCCCCGGATCCAATTAAAACCTGGAAAATTTGAAGCCACCCTTATTTTTTTTTTTAAAATAGGAATGCCATGAAAAATGAATCCAGCCTCCCCTTAAAAAGGCCACCCAAAATTTTTAAAAAAATTGGGGCCAAAAAACCACCATTTTAATTTTTCCCCAAAAAACCTAGGCCAAAATTTCCCACAAAAAAAAGGGGACCAAAAATTGGGAAATTTTTTATTTATTGCCGGGAACCACCTATGGGGGGGTGAACAAAAATGGGTTTAAAAATTTTAAAATTTTCCATGAAATACCACCCCTT
>NC_012875.2:43315824-43357610 GCF_000003195.3 Sorghum bicolor
GGGGGCTACTTGGGTATTCAATTGAATACCCATTATACTATTGCTGGACTGAACAGTTTTACTCTTAAGTTATACTAGCAAATATGCTCGTGCGTTGCAACAGAAGAAAAACATCAAATGACCCTAGAAAGTGATGACATAATGTCACATATCTATTTATATTTATCCTTTTTATAAAATTTAAAGTCCATAATTTGTTTTATTGATAACAATAACATCTATGGTATTAGATAGTTAATTTTTACAATAATATGTAGCTTGAAGATATATTTATTTAATAATAAAAATAAAAATTAGTTAAACCTTATCTCACTCTAATATTACCTCTTAATATACCTCAGTATCATATTAAAACATGAGAAGTTTGATGCTAGCATTATTTTTTTATTTAGATTAGGATTGCTATGAAATATGAATCAAGCATCACATTAAATAGGCTACCATAATTTTTTATAATAATTGGAGCAAAATAACTACAATTTTAATTTTACACTAAAAAGCATAGGCAAAAATTTCCAACAAAAAAAAGTGTACTAAAATTTGTGATATTTTTTATTTATTGCATGGATCTACATATGTGGAGTTGAACAAAATTGGTTTTATAATTTTTAGATTTTTCTATGAATTACTACGCATTTATCAATTTTCAGCCAATTTAAAGAATAAAAGAAAAGTAAATTAGAGATTTTACATTGGGAATCCTAGAAAAAATTTTATTCTTTTTTCTCTCTTTCATCGTAGTGATTCCGGGCTGATTGGGCCGACCGACGGCAGAGGCGATCGAAGGGAGCGGTAGGAAATTTTGCATTGGGAACCCTATAAAGTTTTTTATTTTCTTTTTACTCTTCTACAAACGTTGGACGAGGAGGCGACCGATTCGGCAAACCGAACACGGACAGGAGGAGACAGAAGAAAATATTGGACAGATTGAAATTTTGGCTCTTTATAGATAGGTATAGAATCAAGCCTTTACATCCAAGACGTAATGCTTAATTCTGTTTTGTACCTTTTATTTATTATACATTTTGTACTAGCTATGTTATGCTTAATCAAATATACAATCCAGGCTAAAAAAAGAATATTTTTTCTTATTCTTTGAAAATTTTGAACACCCACATTCCGAATCCTAGGTTGCCCTTGGAGGCATCTTCTGGCTAACATGGCAGCGCTTGTATGGAGTCTGCTTCTGTTCTTGGTAGATCTGCCAACTCTTTTCTCATAAATTAAACTGAGGGCATAACTTGAGGACCCTGAACTTTCCGACTTGTAGAACAACAAATTCTCTCTTCTCTAGCAAGACCATGTAGTCCACTTGCCAATACCAGAACGGACAACTGGTTCCATCGCGCTACATGAGTGGCCCAAATCAGCATAGCAACTATCATCACCACAAGCAAAATGCTCCAAATCCAACCACTACTAGGATAGGCAACAGTAGAACACTTCGCCTAGGCTCCATGATTTCTTTGAAACAAGTCGCAACACGGTACCTATGCTCGGTGGCACACTCTGTGCATCGAATCGGCAGGAGATCTGCTGCACCTTACAAATCCAAAGCCGAAGCCCAGATGGAGTGGGGATCAATTTGAAAGAGAAGGAAAACGGTTGGGGAAGGTCACCTCTTCACCTTTTCTTACCAAGCCTAGGGTGCTCTTTGTTAATTTTTCTAAAGCCAAACAATCCCAAAAAAACACACTCTCAACCTCCATGCTGGGACTGACACGTTAGCTTGAAGGCGTCTCCCAGGGGTTAGAACCTACGGTGCACGACTAAAAAAGTTTTGGGGACCATATTTCAATTTTAAGAGTTCATAGACCTAAGTGGTACAGAGCAACAAGTTTAAGGGCCGCCGATGTATTTAACTCTTTACTTTTTCTAAGCAGTTAATTAATTTAATTCTTGCTACAGTTTATACAAATAAAGTCAACAAATCTCTACTAATGCTAGTTCCTACGTGGGAGGTCAACAACTTTGAAATTTAACAGCAAGCATTATCAACGTGTGGCATTGGATTCTGACTAATAATGATAATATTTCTATTTAATCATGCCGCCATCTTGCTCCTGCTTTGTTGACCCCGCTTCTACATTGCTTTTGCCTGGTGCGTGTCAATTATATATGTATTTTTGGCATTGTACAGCTACAGATTGGTCAGATCCCTTATCAGCCCCGTGAACCACGTTCATTTTGTTTGTCTATTATCCAGTATTACTGGTGGGCCAAATTAAAGCCAAGTGTATAAAAAAAACATTCTTCAAGAGCGTTGTTTTTTCTCTACTTTTAACACGTGGCTGCTGCTTGCATCTTATCTTACCCCTGATCTGTTCAACGGTTTTCGGGTAGTGCTCCCTAGCCTGTTGCCCTAACAATCGGTGTAAAGTTATTTTGTTTTCATTATCGTTTGGTGTAGTGCAAGTGCAATCCCTGATGTAGAACCTGATGAATCAATGCTCCGGTGCTCCCTGTGCATGCTCAGCACTTTGTGAGGAATATAATAGACATCCATTGGTGGCTCCAACTAATGATGTACTAGGTTATACATCACCTGGGGCAAAAATGCAACAAAACTCTATCCGGATGAGGTTTTGGCCTACCTAAGGCTGTTTAGTTTTAATGCATGAACAATGTTCTATTTGGTCAATCAAAGTCATGAGGTCATGCATTTTTTTGATGGACAGAAAATTATTGAACATGATAGGTTCAAAGTTTCCAAAGGAATGGTAATTTGATTTGGATCTTCAAAAATCATATGTGGCCTAGGTAGGCCAAAGTAAACCCTTCACTAATTAATATTATCTCTATTAAAAAAATACTTGACAAATTAATTGTTTGTATGGAATCATTCAAATTTTAAAGATTCAAATACTTTTAATACAAATAAATACATATAGTTTACATGTTTTCAAAGTAAATCATATAATAGTGTGTGATTGATGTTTGTAGTTTTAAGATTAATACCTCGTTTGGGAGATTTATTGTCACGTGAACTCTAGTTTCAAGGGAATATTATGTACTCTAGTAGTAAAGAGTTGTTTTTTCTCTCTTCCTAAGATAAACTAAGACCTAGTGAAGCCAGAGCTCTAACTATTCTAGAGGAGCCAGAGCCAAAAAAAAACCTGCCAAACAAAACCTTAACCAAATATTTCCTGAACAAATTTTTTTTAACTGGATAGAGCAGTAAAGCCTGTTTGGGTAGCCCTCTGATTCTAATAATCAGATTATAAATTAAATTTGATCCAAACAGGATTGATTATTATATGACGGATTATCATAATCAAAACTCTTGATTGTCATAATCCCATAATCCAGAGGTAAGAGCATCTCCAACAGTTATGCAATTGGACTTTGCATTCTTGAAATTTGCATTTGACTTATGCATTTTGGCAAACTCGGCATTTGATGGACCAAACTTGGCATTTTTGTATAGGCACAATGGCTTGGCAATTTTGATAACCCAAGAATCTTGGACTCCTTGTCGTGCCTGTACTCCCCACGTCGCGGTAGTTTGCTGCAAGACGTGCGACTCTTTTCTTTCCCCCGCGAGCCGCCTCCTTTCTTCGCGCAGGGACGAAGGAGATCCATCGCCGCCTCCTTTTGTTGCAGCGACGCGAGGCTAGGAGATCCATCGCCGCCTCCTCTCCTTCCTTCATGCAACGCTATGCCAGCTAGGAGATCCATCGCCGCCTCGTTTTCCTGAGATGTATTGGACGAATATGAGATCGATTAACGTGGTGGTACGTGAGACCTCAAGCAGATGTCGCCGGCCTGGATCAAGCAGCGACCTCTTTTGGCAACCTTGAAGCCCTCCTTGTGGAAGCTTTGGGACCTGGATGCTGCGGTGCACCCTGGAACTGTTGCCTCGATCGGATCTCGACGACCTGGACCAAGTGGCGACATGGACTTGCGAGAGAATTGGAGACGACGGGCGAAGGAATTGCGCGCGAAAAAGAAAGCGTTCACGCGATGCGTGAGAGAATTTCCCGCGAAGATGAAAGATTCTCGGACAAAAATAGTTGGGTCCACTATTTTGAGAAATGCCAAGTCAAAAATACCAAACACTTGGAGATGAACTTAATTTTTCTTTGACAAAACGTTTAGGGACTTGGCAAACTCCAACAAATGGTAAATTTCAATTGCATAACTGTATAAGTGTTGGAGATACTCTAAGACCAGCTGGTTATAGGGATTACGGGTGCTGAAAGTCCAAGTTGCCCTCCATTAATTATCCAACTTACCAAATTATAAAGGATAAAATAGGAATCTCTCACTTCAACCAACCATAATGAACCACCATTATCCATAAGACTCAAACACTTAAATAATCTAGATTATAATAATCGAGGTGTGATCCAAATAAGCCCTAACTCATAGTGTACACGATCGAAAAGATCATCAGGTTATAAACTAGCACCCCTTTATCATCAGTGCGCACTCATCAGATCATGAATAATAAAAAAATAGTTATTGTCCGTAGTGGCATGTGAATTGGACCTTCCTACAATCAAACTCTCATAGTTTTTTCCAGGAGTGGAATCATACAAGCTCGTATATATAAATCATACTGGTCATTCTACAAAGGATCGGAGCACGATATCCATCCATCACGCACAACCATATGCATTAATCCATACAGAAGCTAATTAATTAGGATATCAATATAATTCTCTTTTCTAAAAATCCATCACGCACAACCAATTGAAGCTCGTATACATGTAAACATTTCAAGCTCCATTCATGAGTGGCTTCTTCATCTCCCATGCGGTGAGACTGGACACCTTGACGTCCGCCTTCCCGTTGTTGAACACGTAGAGGCGGGCGTTCTTGCCGATGGCGAGCGACGGGTAGACCCTGGAGAGGATGCACGTCTTGCCCCCGGCTCCAAAGCTCTCAACAACCGACCGGTCGATCTGCATCATCAGATGAGAAAAATAAACCAATTAACTACTACTACAAAGGAAAAAAAGATTATCCAACAATTGTACTACTAGATACTCATCGCATGCATGCATGCATATACCAGGCTTCTCAGAGAGATCTTGCCGTTAGAAATGTCTGTGTCCACAAAACCTGCAAACGTCGGCTGGTACAGGTTCGGGTCCAGAGATGACCTGTTTATGCCATCCGACCGATAAAAAAAAAAGAAAAATGGATCAACCCAAGTCAGTGCTGCAGTCAAAGTACAGTACAACACAAAAGCAGGTGAAGTCGTCACGAAAAAAACTCATGGCTGACCACATGCCAACGTGTCACGCATCGACCTGCCGGCCGGCGGGCCGGGCAGTGCGCGGGGCACTCACTTACTTGCAGGGGTCGGTGCACATGAGCACCACCGGCTTGCCGCCGCCGCGCGCGGGCCTGAACACCCTGAAGAACACGGCGGTCCTCTCCTCCCGGTTGGCGGAGGCCAGCACCCAGAGCCCGAACGGTCCGACGCCGCCCTCCACGGCGGCGCCCCTGGCGCCGCACAGCCGCTGCGCGTCGCCGGCGAGCGCCGGGTCGTCCAGCGCCTCCGCTCCCGCCAGGCTCGGCACCTCGAAGCTCACCTCCACGTCAGCCTGCACGATGAACGAAAAAGTGTACTAGTTCAAGGTGCTATAAAACGTACGGTCGATCGAGTTTGTGAGCGCCGCGCGGGTGACGGCGAAAAGGTGCAGTGCAGCCGTGCAGGCGGTGAAAACACAGGTGGGACACACGTAGATCGCACGACCAACGGCGGCCGGACGGGGAATAGTGGGGCGCGCGCATGCAGAGCACT
This sequence comes from Sorghum bicolor, assembly GCF_000003195.3. NCBI lineage: Eukaryota > Viridiplantae > Streptophyta > Magnoliopsida > Poales > Poaceae > Sorghum > Sorghum bicolor. The sequence continues at coordinate 43,321,580 of NC_012875.2, forward strand.
CGCGGCAGATAAGATCGGTACTTTTTGGCACTTTGGATTCTGAAAATATGGACTGTCAAAAAGGACCGTAATTGGCAAGAACGAGAAACGGGTACAGTACGTACCTGTGCCGTTTGTATCCCGGTCACCTCGACGTGCTGTCCTGGCTTGATCACCCTGTTCTTGAGAGTGACCGACTTGCCTCTGAGCGCCTCCACTTCCTCGATAGGCCACTGCAGCAGCTGCTTCCCGCTGGGATCCAGCCACACCGTCCTCGGAATCGCCTGAATCCCAGCCCACCCTTTGGCGACGTCGTCGGCGGCGGTGTCGGACTCGTTGGCCCAGCCCCACAGGATCCGCCGCCGCTTCGCCGGGTCGTAGAACGTCTTGGACGCGTAGAAGTTGCCGTAGTCGTACCGCAGGTGGCGCTCGTCGCCGGCGGGGTCGTCCGGCACGTACCGCTCCGCCGCCGGGTCGTACGTGCCGATGGTGTAGTAGTCGTACCGCCGCAGGTCCAGGCTGTTCTTCAGCACGTACTTGTTCGCCTGACGACGGCGAGAGCCCGCCGCCGCCGCCGACGACGACGACGTCTCGACACCCATGCGCCGGCCGGCCGTGCTGAGCGGGTAGAAGTCCGGGCACTCCCACATCCCCGTGGCCGCCGAGTGCAGCGGCCGCCGGACCCGCGTCCACCGCTTGAAGTCGCGGCTCCGGTACACGTACGCCACGCCGCGGGCGGCGCCCTCCAGGCTGCCGATGAGCAGCCGCCAGTGGCCGCCGCCGTCGGCGTGGCGCCACGCCGTGGTGGGGTCCCGGAACTGCGTCGCGTTGACGCCGGCCTTGGGGACGATGATCGGGTTGTGCGAGGGCTTCACCCACTCCCGGAGCAGCGGGTCCGACTTGTTCCGAGGGTACGCGATGTTCTGCACCTGGTAGTTCACGTCGGGACGGTTCACGCCCGTGTACATGATCGCCGGCGTGCCGTCGGGGAGCGTGGTCGCCGACCCTGACCAGCAGCCGTACTTGTCGGACGGGATGCTGGGCTCGATCGCCGGCTTCAGGGCCACCCAGTTGATGAGGTCTCGCGACACCGAGTGGCCCCACACGATGTTGCCCCACACGGCGCCTTTGGGGTTGTATTGGTAGAAGATGTGGTACCACCCCTTGTAGTACAATGGAGCTGTTGTAGATATACATATATATCAAATCAGATTTTTTGTTTCTAGAAAAAATTTCAAAGATCAATAAGCAAAACGTACGAGTAAGTTTTATTTCCAGTTAAGATCATCAGAACACCAACAATTGCGAAAACATATATCTATAGAGAGAGAGAGAGAGAGAGAGAGAGAGAGAGAGAGAGAGAGAGAGAGATCAGAAAACATATTTGCACAACTGTTATGGTTTCGGTTGAATTTTTAAGTAATTTTTCCCTGAACTGGGTTCTGTTGAGAGGGGTGAGCCAAGTGCTCTTTTGAAAACTGTGATCTCTAAGCTGGTTTTCCCGGCAAAACCTTTTGCTTTCTATAAAGCGAGATCAACTGGTCTTTGGTCTAAAAATATATACATAAAAAGATCTACTAGCAGATACTCTTCGTACAGGGCAGATAGTCATTCATGGACTGAAATTTATTTGGAAGGAATCGAAAACGACGTACCGTTGGGATCTGACGTCGCAAAGTTTCGCCGCCGATGCAATCAGCACAGAAGAGAAGCCCCCACGGAATATGTGAATAATAGAGAAACCGAGTTAGAGCCAAGCCTTGACGATACCTACTATCTTTCTTAAAGCCTAAAAGGAAAAGCAACAAAAGTATATAGCTACCTACTTAGAAGTGACTGTTTACGAATCTAAACAGTGGTAATTGGACAGAATATGTTCAACTTGGCTAACCTGAAACTTCCTCAGTTAACAACACGGCTACACCTGGCACTGCTGGTGGCCAGAGCATACGTGATAGACATAAACGAAATTTGAGGTACTACTAGTTAAATAACCATGGAAATGATTTAAACGTTCAGTGTTCAGACTTCATAATCAAATCTTGATGATTTCTGTCGTGACGAGCATGTGTATCTAAAATTAGTGTTCTCAGTTCTCTCTGTTCCCAAGCATATATACACTTGAGCCTCTTGTTTCAAGGGAAGCTAGTTTACCATCTCTCACCCCAAAAAACCTCGGGTGGTTCGTTAATTTATCTGCATGGCCTGTCTAATTGTGCCTCAGTGATCGAGACAACAACAGAACTGGCCGGAAAAATTCAAGGCTTTTTTTGGACGTGGGGCCAAGGCAGCAAATGAGTAGATCGAGCAAGGTTTACGTTACCATTGATCCAGTTCTTGCGAGGCTGGAAATGGTACCCTGTCCTCAGCAGGGGGTCGACAATGGAGGGCGGCACGGCGGCTGCCGCCGCCTCCACCTCGAGGTTCTCATCGTAGACGACATGAGAAGCCCCGGCGAGCTGCAGGAGCAGCAGCCATATGCATGCCCAAGCAACCATTCCAACCACCCTCATTGCTAGCTAGCTGGCTAGCTAGCTCTCGCTTTAGCTAGGCACAGAGGTGTAGCAAGAACAAGAAGAGAACTGGATGGAGGATGCCCGGAGACAGAGGAGATGAGGTTCTATATATACTGCGTCGACGGTGGCCGGAGCGTCGCGCGTGCGAGATGTGTGCGATCAGGATGTGTCTTTTTAGGCGCCGGAAGTGAGAACTTTGGGCCACCACTCACCAGTAACGCTCGCCGCTCGCTTCCCTCCATGGATAAAAATAATCATAGCACTGGAGGGGGTCATATCTTATCTTACCACAGTACTAGTAGTACTTTACGAGGGAAGTGCAGTAACCTGCGGTTTGGCTTTAGCGTGATCTCTGAGGTGAAAGTGTTAACAAATGTCATTGCACCACCTGGTTACATTTTGCTGGTTGGAGCTTGGAATCAAGTTTTTTTTGTGTGTGTGGTTCTTGACACATCCTTTGCTTCTGATAGGTTCTTTTTTTTATTTTGGTTTTTGTCACTAATCGAGGCTTAAGAGCTGCCAACCTGTGCAAGGGCGCATGTCGAATGAGCTATATGCTAATGCTAATAGTAATAGTAATATATCAATACTTGTTCGTATTATAAGCAGATTTATTGCGTACCTCTGATGAATACATAGTATAGACAAGTGTCAACTTGCGCCTAGTTAAAATTAATCTTATAATAAATCAATAATTAATAATATGAACCGTCAACCAATGCTCCCGCACATTACAGAACCCTTGAATACCTATGCACTGAAAGAGTGCAATTGATATCTACGATTAATAAAAATATTAGTTGTCATTGTGCTCTTATTTCTCTTCATTTTGTAACACAATATGCATATATAGATCCTATGAGTGTGTTTGGTTCGTTTTCTATACAAGTCTGACTAGCAAAACTAAGTCAGCTAGCTTTAGCCTGTTCTAACTAGGCCAATTCGTAGTTGTTTGGTTGTGTACATTGTACTAGCCTGGCTAGCATTAGGTGTGTTTGGTTGTTTATCTTGTTTTGCACAGAATTATCTCTCTCTTTTCTGGTAAGGTTACCGGCTCTCACATATTTTATCGAACACCACCACAGTTGACTAGTCACCACAGTGAAGAGGACTAGTAGCGAAAGAGAACAGGAGTGAAGACCAGGAGGCGATGGGAATGAATCACGGAGCCAGCTGGAGCCTGGCTCCAGAAGAAACACCAAACCGGTGTTTCTACTTAGACCTGGCCCTGGCTGTACGGCAGGCCAAATGTATACCTGGGCAACGGGCCGGCCCGGCACATTGCCTAACAGGCCGAGGGGGCACGTCGTGCCCTGCGGGCCGTGCCTTACCGGCCTACGGGCCTGACCTCCGGCCCAGGCACGGGCCCATGGGCCTTTTTGCGTACCGGGCTGCAGGCCCGTCAGGCACGACAAAAATGGAGGGTCGGGCCAGCCCATAGCCCATTGAACAAATAACATATCAATAAACATAGATTTAAAAGCAGATTTTAAACACATTCATCAGTTCATCACTTCATCAGTATAAAAAACACATTCAAATATAGATGACAGATGTAGAGAATAGATTTAGATATCAAAATGAGTTGTTTGGTGCAATGTCATTATTTGACGGGCCGGGCCATGCTAGCCTGCGGGCCTGAAGTGCGACCCAAGCACGGCCTGCACCCTCGTGCTGTGCCAGCCTGGGCCCAATGACCTTTGGGCCGGGCCGGGCTAGGGCCGGGCCAAAATGACGGGCTTTAGGCCGTGCTCACGGGCTCGGGCTGCTTGCCCAGGTATAGCCAAATGGAGCCTGGCTCCAAGAGCTGGCTAGGCAACCAAACACCCCAAACCTGACCCATTCAAGCAAAAAGCCAGGTTTATAGGCCAACCAAACACACTCTATGTTTTTTTTTTGCGATACCCAATTACAGACGTAGATGCTCATATACACGAGAGCACACTTATCCCTATGAATGAAGGCACACACACCGTATCCCTATGAGTACCTCCGAAGAACTGAATTGGATCCGCAAATCTCGAGATTGACGAAGTTAGGCGTCTCGCTGTCGACGGACACATCGCCTACTACTGAAAGCATAGCACCATTAAATCCTAGAATAAATCCAGGAAAATACGAGCACCCATGTTAAGTCAGGGACTTGAACCCAAATGGTTAGGTTCCACCATAAGGAACCCAACTAGCTGATGTATGATCAGTTCGCAGATACTCTATCATTTGTGACAAACTTACTCCCTTCATTCCAAAAGGTGACGGTTTTTTTTTACTTTTAGACATCTTATTTGATCTTTCACTCTATTTATTTTTTTCTGTAAATTATAAAATAAATAAATCATTAGTAAAGTATCTTTAATGATAAAATAAGTCTTGACAAAATATATAATATTTATATAAAAAATTGAATAAGATAAATAATCAAATAAGATGTTTGAAATTCTAAAACGACATTTTTTTTGGACGGAAGGAGTACTCTATGTATTTTTATATTTCTATTAATATGGTTTTTCTTCCTTTACGTGCATGGCATTCATGTGTCTTTGATATGCATTCAACTGAAAACTTAGATCAAGCCATGGTGTCTTTTGTTGTAGCCCATATATCTCGTAACATCATAAATCTAGATTTTGACTTTCAAATTTAACCTAGTTGCTACAATCTTTTAAACCTAAAATTAAGTACGATGGCATAAAAATCATTTAAGCTTGCACCACGACAAGATAGATGACAAAGTTTGAAGTTTGAAGCGACATCTAGGAGACAACGACTCTAACCTCAAGTGCGTATTAACATTTAGGCCTAATAATCATTAATTACTGCAAAGAAACAGGAGGCCATATTAAGATTCTGGCACAGCTTAGTTTTACTAGTGAAGTTATTTTTTTAGAAAAGAGTTTCATGAGCAACTTTATAGATAAAATTGAGCTGTTTTTTCATACATGGATTAAAAAAATAGGAAAGAGAGCTAGGTTAAGCTACTTTTTTCAGCCTCATGTCAACTCATATCTTTGTGAGAGAAAAAGAAAAATAGCTTCACCCATAAAGCTATTTTAGAAAATAGTGTTTAGCAAAAAAAGACAGCTTACAACAACTTATAAATCTGTTGTGAGCTATGCCAAACAAGCCCTAACTTGGTGTCCAGTGACCTTATCCACTATACAGTATGCTAAATTTCCTTATATAAAAATTTATGTATCTAGTAAGTTTTATTGAAAAATATAGTGAATATGACATGCTATTGATCTAGATGTGTCATAATGTTTCAGTTAAAATATTGTTATTTTTAAGTTGCTCCACCCGTCTACCAATGATAACTAGTATATTTGACAAAAAAATAGTCAAATTTTACCAATTTGACCAACAATTAGGTCAACTATATGCAAGTTCAGAGCATAAAACTTGCATTAATAGATTTTATGTTTACCTAAAATGATATTTGTAATATCCGATTTTAAGGACAAAACCAGATATGCACCATATGTGAGTTTTAGAAAACAAATCTCACATATAGCTACAAATAAGGGGTAATATCAAAAGGCAATGCATAAATATATAACGTACTTAGTATACAAGAGATAACCTTCAGTATCAAACAGCGGATAGATAACTCCAAACTTCGGGTATTAGCTCCTCACCACAGGATCAAACTGACTGGTTGATCACAAGCCTAAAGCATCTCCTGAAGTGTGGGGGAAATTGCAAGAGTGAGCACATATCGTACTCAACAAGTATAACCAGGGGTTCATGAGGCTCAAATAGCTGACACTGGTTTAACTGCATAGCTTTTAATAGTGGATATCATGTTTAATTATTGGATAGCAAATCAAGGTAGCATAAATAATCCCATACCACATGATCAATGTATACAAGAATTAAGAAAAACACATATAAACAACATAATAAACCATCCTTTATTATTATTATTATCATTAATCATGTTCATCAGTGTCCATCTATTCCGTCAGTTTTCCGGGCCGCCCGTATCCGTGGGCATGGCTAGTATACCAGATTTAACACTCTGCAGAGGTTGTACATCTTTACCCATGAGTCATGATTTACCCTTTCGTCCGAGGCCCGTCGACCTCTTAACCCACTACCAAGGAAGGTCGGCAGGATTCACTATGAAGTCTTTCACAGGTTCGTCTAACAAGTTAGGGCCGCAAGGTTTCCTTCGCGAGCAGATATAGATACCCCCTTCCGAATGGCACAATGACGTGCAGCCTATACACATAGGGATAGGGGCTCGCACTATACCCGTGTCGGTTCAGCCCCTCTAGCGCCCTTTCGGGTAACCGCTAACAAGCTAGAAAAGCTTCCTCATACTTGACTAAAGCCAGAGCCATATAGCCCTCATGGTTGTACGAGTTGTCCCAGCTTTTGCCAAGGGATAAGTCCTTACGGAGGGTCAAGATCAATCCAGCAAAAGCCAGAGTTCTTTCCACCCTTTATATTCAAGTTGCTAGAAAGTTTATTTTATTGTTTATTGTATATTCAAATATTCATGTTACAAGATCATGGATTATAATCAAGCACTAGCAAAAACTACCCAAATACATATCCAAATAGGTAACAACAGGATAACAATCATCTATGATTTTGCTAAGGTCATCAAGATGGACACATGCAACTGATAAATGCTATATTAATTGTGTATAGGTAGCAAGGATAGTCCTCAGTTATACTTGCCTTGATCAAAGCTCCCCTGAGCCTGCTGGTCTTCAAAGGCTTGGTCTTGATCACCAACGTACGGCTCACCGTCTATTCCCAAACATCAATCAACAACACGCAATCCGATGTAGACAATCATACACGAAGCAAACAAGCTATAATTAGAACATTACACCAAACAGTAGTAAAGTAAATATAAAAGTTTACTAAAATATTCTACGCAGCACTACGATCACAGAAACGTAAGGTTCACGAAAATCGGAATTAAAATATAGAAGTTATGAATTTGCGAGCTCACCTAGAGCGTTTCTACAGCCGGAGAAGGCCCGAGGAGATGAAGCTACTCGCGGCGGCGGAAGGAGCCCTCGCCCGAGATCCAAACAGCGGAGTTAGGGCGTATTTGGGCGATTTGGATGCGAAAAGAGAAATACGGGGTGGGGAGAGAGCTTTATAGGGCCTCGGGGAAAACAAATAGGCAAGGAATCGCGAGTATCCGGAGTTGATTTTGCTCCCGGTCGTGTTCCACCCGGTCTCGGCGAGAGGAAGGAGATGAGATAGGCGCCGACATGCTGGCCCCACGAGTCATCGACCGGAGAGAGTGAGAAAAAAAGGAAAGAGCGTGCGCCTGCTATTGGGCTGCGAGAGAAAGGGGAAGGGAATCGGGCTTCGGCCCAAAGGAGAAAGAGGGAGGGCGCGGCGCTGGCTGGGCCTTTCAGGCCGAAATCTGAGAGGGGGAGGGGTGTTGCTTCTTCTTTTGTTTTTTTTCTTTAAATTCTTTTCCTTCAAGCCATTTTCAAATCCATTTAAAATATGTTTGAAATATATTTGAACTTTGGTCAAAGTCACACATTACAATAAAAATGAATTTTCCAGCATGAATGCACAACCATATTACTAATCTTATGATATATTTTTAGTTTAATGAAAAATATTATTTTCCTATGTTTCATGAGCACAAAAATATAAAATTAAATCATTTTTCACCTATTTCAAAAGTTGCAAATTTTTGGGTGTTACAATTCTAAAATGAATCTCGTCCTCGAGATTCGGAAGAGACACGAATCCTCCGAGAGAACACAGGATAAAGATTTCGATAACTCTTTCAACTTCACAACTTGTATACCAAGGCAACCTCAAAATTTCCATGGAATATCCATTACTCGTATTTAATCAAGGTCCATCTCGGCTACCAACTTTTTTTTGATTTATACAACTCGAACACATGATAACTTAGCAAGGATATGCCTCCTCAAGTAGGAATGGCCACCCTGATACTCAATTCTTTTTCCTGATGGTGCGGTTAAGAAAATTTTCCACTAAGTAGCATAGATCACTCCTTTGTGTGCACATAACCATCCATTGCCAAGAACCAAAGGAATGTCGAGTGACTCTAGCACATTGAGGTTTACCGTAAAGTTTTCCTTGCTTATGATCAAATTGATATTCGAGCAAGGATAGATGATCATAACCATAAGATATCTCAGAAGACAATTATCACTTCAAGATGGATTAAATATGCATCATCCAGTGATATCAAGGTACTACCCCCCTTAAAATGAGGTTGATTGCGGGACACTAGAGGCTAGCTCTCCTATTCTTTTTTTGGATGCTACACATCATAGTCTTTTAAATTTTTGTACCGTGTCTCTTGATCCAAGGTTAGTTTCATCACTAAGTTCCAATTATCGGTACCTTAGTCACGGTTAAGTTGTTTCACTCTCATACTGTACATATAAATTTGTAACCTTTGGTGTCATCTGATCCTCATAACCATATCTCTCAATCCATGAGTATCAGCAATGACATATATCTCCTTTAGTATTCCCTGAATGGGATGATATCTTGAATCAAAACCAATTTACCAAGCGCTTGTGATCCTCACATATGATCCAACACTAGCCAATCCGTCTCATTGTAACTCCTTTAATTGGGATACCCCCCTTAAGAGGGTCAACTAGGGGACACAAGAAAGTTAGCTTGCATATTTTCTAGACAAGTTAACTAACATTGAGAACCTCTTACATTCCAAAGAACTTATGTGCAATAGAGCAAACAAGTATCTTCAAATTTTCTCTTGATATGAAAAACACCAGCGTAGTAAAATGGACATAACTCTTATTCTCTGAATCCAATAGAGTTGGGGCTTATACCGTTAGAAAACTTATGAAATTCTCTACCACTTTCATGTAGAAGACCTCCTTAGGTTCTGTCTTTAAGCTTAAGTAAAATAGCCAAATATATTATCCTTCCTGATAATGTCTCAGCAAGGGTGCTGTAACTTCCAAAGATTATATCTCGAGCTACTTAACTCATCTAGAGATGATCCTTACATTTTTGAAAAGCTTAGGAAATCCTCTACAACTTTCATATACCATGTTTTCCCAGATTCTGTCTTTAACTTCGCTGAGAATAGGAAATGCCAGATCTGTCCAGATTTTGTAAAAGAACAGAAACATCCAATTGAAAATATCATATCTCAGGTTCTACTTATCCAAATAAGTCCCAAATTATACTGTTGGAAAGCTTAGAAAATTTTCTACAACTTTTATATAGACCACTTTTCCAAATTCTATAGTTTCATTTGTCTAAAATAGTAGGCAACTAAAACTGGTCCAGATTCTTGACAGCACATCTGTATCATTTTGTGATTTTTGTAACTTCCAAACCATATTAGCTGTGAGGGTGATTCTTGCGGTCAGACAAAGATCTTGAAGTCTAGTTGTTCTCACAAAAATTTGATAAACTTTGCATGATCAGACCTTGAGATACACCAGCATTATTGCAAACTGCTCCAGAAATCAGCAAAGGATAAAAACAGGATATAGCCAAACCCAACTACTTATTTCATTAATCCTTATGCCTTAGGCCTATGAACTAATGAAATTGTGAGGAAATCTCACAAGATCATTGCACTCATTACAAAGATCCAAATCAAACATAAGCATAATAACAATCAATTAAGCATTGAAGGTTCACACTTCACTCAACTTGCGATACTATCGTTCTCTTCATAGTAAGGGTAAAGATTCTAAAACTCCACTTCAAAAGACACAAGAAGGTGATAAGGAAAGGTTCTAAAAGCAAAACAACTCAAGGAGTGAAGGTGAGAACAAGGACTTTTAAGATAAGCAACAAGGTAGAGACAAATAGCAAGGATAGGGATATAGTGTAGATGAAAATACCAAGGTTTATAGAGCAAGGATTTTATGACAATTCCAAAAACCTTAAGACGGCAAATTTCTTATTAGGCTTGCGTCCTACAGTCAACATTGCTCTGATACCACTTTGTAATACCCGATTTTAAGGACAAAACCAGATATGCACCATATGTGAGTTTTAGAAAACAAATCTCACATATAGCTACAAATAAGGGGTAATATCAAAAGACAATGCATAAATATATAACGTACTTAGTATACAAGAGATAACCTTCAGTATCAAATAGCGGATAGATAACTCCAAACTTCGGGTATTAGCTCCTCACCACAGGATCAAACTGACTGGCTGATCACAAGCCTAAAGCATCTCCTGAAGTGTGGGGGAAATTGCAAGAGTGAGCACATATCGTACTCAACAAGTATAACCAGGGGTTCATGAGGCTCAAATAGCTGACACTGGTTTAACTGCATAGCTTTTAATAGTGGATAACATGTTTAATTATTGGATAGCAAATATCAAGGTAGCATAAATAATCCCATAACCACATGATCAATGTATACAAGAATTAAGAATAACACATATAAACAACATAATAAACCATCCTTTATTATCATTAATCATGTTCATCAGTGTCCATCTATTCCGTCAGTTTTCCGAGCCGCCCGTATCCGTGGGCATGGCTAGTATACCAGATTTAACACTCTGCAGAGGTTGTACATCTTTACCCATGAGTCATGATTTACCCTTTCGCTCGAGGCTCGTCGACCTCTTAACCCACTACCAAGGAAGGTCGGCAGGTGAAAGGTCCTTGTTTGGTTTTGGTAATTGAGTGACAACTTAGGTGGACTAATAGTGTTTATGTGAGATACACAGGAGATTAGTCCACAGGTGATGATGTGATGATGGAGGAGCTCACTGCACATGAGACATGACATGGAGTCATGTGACCAAGGTGGAGAAGATCAAGATGAGGCTTGGCTTGATGGACCGGTTGCAAGAGTGAAGGGCAAGTCGGAGGCTTTGAAGCGAGGGACCGCGTGTGACGGTGAAGCTTGAGCAAGACTTGGCGCCGATGGACGGAGGCAACGGTGAAGAGCAAGTGAGGTCAAGATCGATGAACCAATACGGTCACGTGATGATATGAAGTGGATCATATCATTTGGTGATTGGTTGGTGCATGTGTTGCATCAACATTGGAGGAGATGGAATGGAAAGCGCAAGACAAAGGTATAACCTAGGGCATTTCTATTTCACCAGTCATAGGTGTGTAGAGAAGTTTATGACCGGATTTAGGATAGATGGCCGTACTATCAAGAGGGGCAAACTTGTTTGCATATCGGTCATCTAGTGCCACTTGAGCGATCTAACTTTGCATACGTGTTAGGATTGAGTGGCGTGGCAAGTTTGAGAGGCTAACTCCATTAGGAAAATGTTTGTGAAAATGCTAACACACTTGCACTTTGGTGTTGGACACTTGTTGGTGTTAGCACATTTACAAAGGAGGTGGAGTTCCTAGGGTTGAGAGGAGTGTGGGTTCGGCGCTTTTGAGAAAATTAAGTGTATATTTTCTATTGCGTCGGTGGGAAATTTGGAGAAGTTGCGGGAGTGTTTCTCGCTGAGAAATACTCACCGGACGCTGGTGTTGGCAGCAGCGGACGCTGGTCCAGAGCGTCCGGTGTGGTGTCTTTGACTCAGTAAGCAGAGCGCACCGGACGCTGGCCCCGGACGCTGGGCGGTTACTGTTCGAGCGTCCGGTGGAGCGTGACGTCAGCAAGTGCACGCGAGGAGTTTCTGACCAGAGAGCACCGGACGCTCAGGGTGCGTCCGGTGGCTTGCGTCTGGTGACCCTACGAGTTTGCGGAGCTCTCTGCGCACGAGTCCGGTGTGCACCGGACGCGTCCGGTGCGGACGCAGTAGAGCGTCCGGTGGTGCTGTGCAGGCGTGCGTGCGCTGTAGCCGTTGGCGGCAACGGTCGATTTCAAATGGCTAGTGACACGTGGCTGACGCCTGAGCACCGGACGCTGGGGGTTGAGCGTCCGGTGGCTCCCTGTGAGCGTCCGGTGCCCACGTGTTTTGTCCAGTGAAGGGGTAACGGCTAGTTTAGCTCTTGGGGCTACAAATGGAAGTGGTGGCTGGCCTTGGCCGGTGCTGAGCACCCTTGGGACTTAGTGTCCATGCTTAGGGAGGGCTAGTGAAGCCTCTAACTCACATATGCTTGATAGTGATCATCCGATTGTGTGAGTGAGCGATTCTAGTGCGTTGCATTGAGAGATTGCATCGAGTGGCACTAGGTGTTCGTGTTGCAAGCCGGTGGTGCTTGTTACTCTTAGATGTTGCCACCTCCTAGACGGCTTGGTGGCTTGTGACTCCGTCGAAGCACGCAAGGAGATTATGCGGTGCTCCGGAGAAGAGATTGTGAGGGGTACGGTGCTCACCTCGCGGGGATCGCGAAGAGCAACTCTAGTTGAGCGAGACGTGAAGAGCGACAAGTGGTCCGGCCGGGTCAAGTGCTAGAGCTTGTGGTAAGCACTCCACGTGGAAGAGTGTGACTTGCGGGTCACCACTAGCAAGAGGACCGGCGGCAACCTTGGAGCTTGTCTCAACGGGGACGTAGCTTGGTGGCAACCAAGTGAACCTCGGGAGAAAATCATCGTGTCAACATTTTTCTTCCCGTTGGTTTGCAAGTCCCTAACACAAGCTTGTTCTTACGTTCATATACTTGTGCTTGTGTAGTTGCTCTTGTAATTAGTTAGCTTGTGTAGCTTGCTAGTTACCTTCTTGCTTGTGTAGCTAGAAGTAGTTCCCTTGCGTGACTAATTTGGTTTGTGTAACCTTGTTAGTCACTTTGCTTAGTTTGTGTAGCTAAGTAAGTTGTGCTCTCTAATTTGGCATTAGTTGCCTTGTTATTGAGCTTGCTAGTGAGCTTAGGCTTTGTGTGCTTTGCCTCACTAGTTTGTGTAGGAGCTCCCCTGGTTTGCAAAGTACTAGTTGCATAGGTTTGTGTGACCTTGCTCCTAGAATTGATTAGATGAGCTCTTGCTAAGGTAGCACCTTGCTTGATTGTTTAGGATCTTTTCAAGGTGCTAGAGAACTTAGATAGAGGGGTATAGTCTTGGCTAGACCGATAGTTTTAATTCCGCACTTGTTTTGGTTAGCCGACGCGATAAGTTTTAGAAAGGACTATTCACCCCCCTCTAGTCCGCCATCTCGACCCTTCAGCAGGGTTCACTATGAAGTCTTTCAAAGGTTCGTCTAACAAGTTAGGGCCGCAAGGTTTCCTTCGCGAGCAGATATAGATACCCCTCTTCCGAATGGCACAATGACGCGCAGCCTATACACATAGGGACAGGGGCTCGCACTATACCCGTGTCGGTTCAGCCCCTCTAGCGCCCTTTCGGGTAACCGCTAACAAGCTAGAAAAGCTTACTCATACTTGACTAAAGCCAGAGCCATATAGCCCTCATGGTTGTACGAGTTATCCCAGCTTTTGCCAAGGGATAAGTCCTTACGGAGGGTCAAGATCAATCCAGCAAAAGCCAGAGTTCTTTCCACCCTTTATATTCAAGTTGCTAGAAAGTTTATTTTATTGTTTATTGTATATTCAAATATTCATGTTACAAGATCATGGATTATAATCAAGCACTAGCAAAAGCTACCCAAATGCATATCCAAATAGGTAACAAGGAATTCAGGATAACAATCATCTATGATTTTGCTAAGGTCATCAAGGTGGACACATGCAATTGATAAATGCTATATTAATTGTGTATAGGTAGCAAGGATAGTCCTCAGTTATACTTGCCTTGATCAAAGCTCCCCTGAGCCTGCTGGTCTTCAAAGGCTTGGTCTTGATCACCAACGTACGGCTCACCGTCTATTCCCAAACATCAATCAACAACACGCAATCCAATATAGACAATCATACACGAAGCAAACAAGCTATAATTAGAACATTACACCAAACAGTAGTAAAGTAAATATAAAAGTTTACCAAAATATTCTACGCAGCACTACGATCATAGAAACGTAAGGTTCACGAAAATCAGAATTAAAATGTAGAAGTTATGAATTTTCCAAGATTTCATATAGAAAAATAATTAATTAAATAATATCACGAAAATAACAAGTTTCAAACTGGTGAATTAAGTTTACTAACATGTAGAGCTCATTAATACAAACCTAACGCAATTTGAATGGGTCAAATCGGATTTAAAACAAAGATTTTATGAGCTAAACAAATCCAGTGGCAGTTTAGTAAATACCAGAAAACGCATTTTGACCCAGTCGGCAAGAATACGCTTTGTAACTTGGAATACGGAAACTTGGATAGGGCGCCAAGGGTCGCGGGTTCAATTCCCGAGCTTTCCAGGGTCTCTTTAGAAAAATAGCCGGCCGAAAGGGTAACTTCTAATCTCATCCCTTGATCCTGCATCCGACGGTCACGATTCAACCAGGGGAGCTTCTCGGCGGACCGGCTGCCGGAGATAGGGCCGACGTGGTGGCACGCCATGGATGCCACCCCGGAGCTCGCCGGAGCATTCGATTTCGCGTCCTGGTGCATCCCGGAGCAAGACAATTGCACCGGAAGAAAGAGGGAAGGTTTGCGAGCTCACCTAGAGCGTTTCTACGGCCGGAGAAGGCCCGAGGAGATGAAGCTACTCGCGGCGGCGGAAGGAGCCCTCGCCCGAGATCCAAACAGCGGAGTTAGGGCGTATTTGGGCGATTTGGATGCGAAAAGAGAAATACGGGGTGGGGACAGAGCTTTATAGGGCCTCGGGGAAAACAAATAGGCAAGGAATCGCGAGTATCCAGAGTTGATTTTGCTCCCGGTCGTGTTCCACCCGGTCTCGGCGAGAGGAAGGAGATGAGATAGGCGCCGACATGCTGGCCCCACGAGTCATCGACCGGAGAGAGAGAAAAAAAAGGAAAGAGCGTGCGCCTGCTATTGGGCTGCGAGAGAAAGGGGAAGGGAATCGGGCTTCGGCCCAAAGGAGAAAGAGGGAGGGCGTGGCGCTGGCTGGGCCTTTCAGGCCGAAATCTGAGAGGGGGAGGGGTGTTGCTTCTTCTTTTGTTTTTTTTCTTTAAATTCTTTTCCTTCAAGCCATTTTTAAATCCATTTAAAATATGTTTGAAATATATTTGAACTTTGGTCAAAGTCACACATTACAATAAAAATGAATTTTCCAGCATGAATGCACAACCATATTACTAATCTTATGATATATTTTTAGTTTAATGAAAAATATTATTTTCCTATGTTTGATGAGGACAAAAATATAAAATTAAATCATTTTTCACCTATTTCAAAAGTTGCAAATTTTTGGGTGTTACAATATTGATGTCTTAGCAATTGACTACATATTGTAAGAGAAATTAAGAATCAAAATCTCTTTGTATGATTTATGTCCTTTTTTTGCAAAGGGAAGAGAGAATTATATTTAAACTCAACACACAATACTACACATGAAAAATATATGAAATAAAAAAGACACAATATTCTATCAAAATTCTTCCATCGTCTTCTTCCCTCATGCCTTTCCTCGATGTGGTCGATGCTCTAAATAAAGATAGCCTTATCGAACAATAAAGCTAGAGTCTAGTCCATATGCTGAATTCAACGATCAACCTCAAAACATTGGGCAAGCCGCAACATCCTACGTTTTGAGACCTGCCAATAATAGCTACAAGTTGATCGTCTGCCGATGAAATTGATGCCTGCAATGACGACCTTATCTTTGCAATCACCAAAGTCATTGCAAGGAACAAGATACGTAATGACCAAAATTATTTGATTTCATCAATAGATTTATTTAGACAAGCCTGTTTGACAAAGATTCACCAACTCTAGATTTAACATTTTCAGTTTCACTCTATTAAAAAATTTCCAAACACTCCAGATGCACCAAATTCTTTGGATCCACCAAAATAGTGGATCTAGTGGCCAAATTCACCATTTTGGTACTCCACCAACTTAAGTTTGGTGAGGTTGGAGAAAATTACCTACCACTGCTATTGGTTACACAAATAACGCTTTGTCATGTTTTCTTTCTTTCCTTTCTTCTTTTTGTGTTCGCAGCCGGTGCCCGCACCATCGGAGCCATGCCTCATTGAAGCTCACTCCAAACTGGAGCCCCAACCATGCCCTCAATGGTCGTGCACCCTTGCAATCGCCTCGGTCGGCTACGCTCCTTTGTCCGCCTAGCCATGGCCACGCTCCTCGGCCCTGTGCCCCCATGAAAACCCCAACCGTGCCCTCATTCTCACCCTACGCTGGCAGTGCTAGAGTGCCTGTCGGCCCCATACCACTAGAGCGCCTATCCACCCCGCACCGTTGATCCATGCCACCCACCTCACGCTTGCCCGCCCTAGCTTCGGCAAGGCCGCGCCTGCGGGCTATGATGAGGCCATGAGGCCACCCACGCCTACCCACCTCGCACCTGCCACTGCGGCCGCACCTGCCCAACTTGCTCCTGCCCATCGTGCAATGTGCTCTACTCGATAAGTAAGCCTGGGCATTCGGGTTACCCGATTTTTTCGGGTCGGGTAATTCGGGTAATTCAAAATTCGGGTAATGAAAATTGTTACCCGATATTAGTCCTAAAAAAATACTACCCGAATTTCGGGTACCCGATAATTCGGGTTCGGGTATTCCCGATTTACCCAAATTTTCAAAAAACAACACACTATACAAAATTTCAATAGCAATTTATATATAATTTCAGCAGCAATTTGTATAGAATTTCAATAGTATTTTGTAGAGAACAATATATTACTATCACTTGTTCAAACAAAGAGAATTATGTTCTAATAAATTGATAAGTTCTAATATCTAACTAACAACACATGATAAATACAAAGATATAGACAAATATTTGGGTAATTCGGGTACCGTGGGATATTACCCGAATTACCCAAACTAATTTCGGGTAATCAAAATCGCTATCCGAATTTTGGATCGGGTACCTCGGATTCGGGTAATTCGGGTCCGGATCCGGATAATTCGGATACGGGTAATGAGTATCGGGTAATTTGCCCAGGCTTATCGATAAGAGGAGGAAGAAGAGCTAACACGTGGGCCCAAGGCAACAGTAGTTCTAGTCATTAGATCTGGATCTGCTACTTGAGCCAAACAATTTCCTAGTAGATTTATAGTGGATCTAAGATCCATGGTGTAGTTGATTCACAGTGAATCCCAGATCTATATTCACTTTTTTCAGTGGTGAGAAACATGATCTAAAAACTATATAGAGAGAGAGATGTGATCCCTCTCCTTCCTACCACTGGCAGACGCACCGATGAGGAAGAAGGAGAGAGGCCCTAGGCGGGAAGGACGATGACAACGAGGAGCAAGGGCCGCCGGCAACGGCGGGTGCACGAATTTTATTCTTATTAAATATTGATTATTATTTCTAGGTGGAGGAAGTGTTTTTTATGTACAAATAGAAATGAGTAATTTAGAAACATGTTATTGAAAATTCTTATATTCCCCTGTAAATATGCAGATGATGCTTGGAGCTACATATAGGGTTTGTGCTCTTTTATATTGAGCTTTGTTTTCGTCTGTTTTTTTACAACAAACGATTTTATATTACATGAAAGTTGACAATATAGTTACAGCTTGCATGTTTACAGAGTTTAGTGCTTCCACTAGTGGGCACTGATGGCTATGATGCAAATAAGAGTACATAGGCTTAAAAGTTAAACCAGATGCAACAGCTGTGGTGTTGAGGTTCCTATTGATCTTGAAGATCTTAGCCTGGCGATGAGCTGAGCAGTTGGTGAATAATTTGGTGAAGGATTCGGTCTGGAGGATGAGTTTGGTGTGGTTGATTGAGGAAATTCACTAAAAAAGCCTGTGTTGTTGAAGTTGAGGGTATCATTCACCATTGCAGCAAGGGCTAAGGCAGCCGCCTCTGCCATAAGCACCGATCGGGATTAATAAATTGCGCCAATGCCGAACGTACGACCAATGACGCGCTCCAGCTACGCCTACGGCGAGGTACACGTCAACTTTTGCTGGGTCTAGCTGAAACAAGTAACAGTTAGGCGCGCGGCTAAAAAGACCTGCCAGTGTATTCTCGGATACATATACATAGGAAAAAAGGCACCGTCAAGGAATCTTCCGGCTTTCCGAGCACACCGTCAACTGGACCTTGTTGTTCGTTCCTTGTCGCTGTCCTTGAACCGTGTACGATCTCTCAGTTTCGGTCACTTGTCACTTCTCTAATCTTTGATGCGATCGACGTCCGTGTCCATTCTTTTCCGATCGAGGTTCAGGTGGTAGCTTGCACTAGCTAGGCACCTTCTCTATCGTCATATACTCTCGAATCATCATAGACTCTAAAGCTTTCCTTTCGCACAAACGCTCACCACCGGCCAAACGGAAGTGAACGAAAATGCTTCACGCACTATATGAGACGATCAGTTCCTCACGCAAAATTTTGTCACCGTATATTTTCTCATGAGCCGTTTCCTGGTCTTGCAATTAACAAGCACCACCAAGGCACCAACAGTATAGTATGTTGATTGATGACATAACCATATTGAACATGATACTGAATTGAACAAGCAAATAATAGGAAAAAAAAATCTTTTGTACGCCTTCCAAAGTCGGGGTTAAAAATTGATTTTTCACAATAGTAAATTGTTTTACTACGAGGAAACTAAGGATTTCGTTGAAAAATGCTCATAGATCTCTGAATGTGGGACGGATCAATGTAGTTTTAAATACCTGATTAATTGTTGAAAGATCAATAACAAATAGTAGAAAGCTGCCAAAGAGCACTTTTAAAAGAAAAAATACGTAATTAGAGAGGAAAACTTTATCTCATGAAGGTCGAATAGTTTTGATAAACCTAATTTTAAGTAGCCTTGCAATCAATGTACATTGTATCCTTCTTTGAATACCAAAAGGTCTTTTCGAAAAGCTAGACTATTATGGGTCTATCTTTTTCTAGCAAGGGACACCGTAAGAAAAAAATATAGGTTCACAATGGGGGAATTTATGGCCACTCAATAAGGAACAAGGTGCCTTAGAAATTTCAAATCTTGAGATTGAAAATCAATGCTTACTTACAGTTCCGTCTCAACATTTTTCAAGGGCCATTAGAAAAGCAAGCAAAAAGGGCCTAGCAATATAATCTTTTAGGGCCTATCTGGCATGGCTCCGGCTCTGACAGCAACTTCTACAGAGGAGCCAAAGGAGCCATACCAAATACTTTAGCAAGATAGACCAAATATATATACTAAGTAATATATACATACATATACTCATGGGCCCCCTTGCTTGGATGGATCTTCCAGCCATCCCACCTGCTGTCCACCCCCTTAGACGGCCCTACTTAGTAAATGGCTTTACGAAATTATCAATAAAGTTGGAGTTTGAAAAGAACTTCTTAGGAATTGTATATTTAAAACTTTGGGTACAACGTATTAGAAGCTGGGAGATTCACACTTCTCCACCTTGAACTTTCAATGTGGTGCTCAAAGTTAGGTTGTGAGAGGGTAAGTGGTTTGGAAACTTCACCGTAAAAGATAATATCTATGTTTACATAATGTTGTTGATCTCTTTTTTAGCACCACACCTCTTAATATTTCTTTTCTTAGAATGCTAGTGATGACAAACTACTTAAGTAGATAGGAATCGGTCATAAAAGTGACAATTGTGTAACTCTATCAACAATTAGATTCTATTAAATTGACCCTTACTAATAGGGATTTTCACATTGTGAATGTATAAAGAATAGTAAACCAAATTGCACTGCCTCTAAATAAATCATTATGGAACCTCAAGTACCCCTAAAAGTTCAAGATATGTGTTTGTTTCTTAACAAAGAGGTGATTTTGACAAAAGACGATCTCCTAAAATAAAATAGGAAGGGTGGTGAAGAGATTTTTTTACAATAAAGGAATAATCCAACAATTGTTTTTGGAGTGTAATGTAGCATGATTTATTTGAAGGACTGTCCATAGAATTTGGCTTACAACCACCAATTGATATGACTATATTTTCAAACATGGTTACAATAAATGGATCCAAAGCTATGATATGACTTTTTGTTCAAATATGGTTACGACAAATAATGGATCCAAAGCTAGGACCTCAAATTTGAGTGGGAGCATGTGCTTTCTTTGTAGTCTATACGGTTTTGACCAAAAAAAACATTAGTTATAGTCATGTTTTTTAGGGCAACTTAGGGGATGCAGTTCTAGTCAATGCTTTTAAAAGAAGTTCGTCCAACAAAATTTGAAGTGGGTATGCCGAGTACGTGATGAAGACTAAACAATACAGAATTGTGCCAAAAATAGGTAGAGGTCTTCTAATAGGCTAGAGCTTAGTTTGTTGCTAGTTTCATATAGTCTTTCACACTTTTGTTGATTTTTTAGAGCTTCTCTTCATCAGCACCCTTAGTGGCCGAAACTTACGCAAAAATATTATGTATCATTGTATTAAGTAGATAGAGTATAAGAATGCAAGAGTTCCGGCATTAAGCCGGTTACAGATTTAAAAGGCTACATCTTGAAGGTGACAATGAGTCCACGACGTCTGAACAGCAGCTCTAGCTATGCGCCCCTGCCTGAATCCAAGTATCCGTCTCTGCCTTGATCACCGGTAGCAGCTGGCTTCATCGTGGTGGACGCATCTTGGAAGCATCAAGCATTCCTTTCCTTTCAGATTGTCCACGATACAAGCGTGAAGGAGAGGGTGTCAAGGCCTTGCTGCTGCTGGCTGGTCCATAATGATCGCAGCCGTCGCCAGAGGGTGTGAATTGTTGGTGCAGCCGGTGGAAGCTGTCGGCCGAGAGCTTGGCAGATGTGATGCCATACTTCCTTGGTGTATGGACAACATGCTATAATATGATCAATGGTTTCAATCGCCTTGATCACAGAGGTAGCATTGCTTTGCGTCAGAGGCCATGGTGGGCACGGCGGTCACCGGTCCAGTGTCTCCTTCTGAATGCCAACCATAAAAAGATCTTGACGCGCAACGGTGCCTAAGTCTTCCAGATCAAACGTTGGACTAGAAATTTTGTCGATCCAGAATGGAGTAATAATAATAGATAGTTGAGTGTAAAAGTTTAGCAAAAGCTAAATAAAATTTCTTCAATAAAAAAGCTATAAAAATAGTACTGTACTGGAATCTGAGGCGGTGGTACACCATGAATAAGGCATAGACGGAGTAAAGATACCTGAATAAGGATGGAAGCGACTATCAGCCAGGTGAAGTCGTATAATCATCAATCAACAAATACTGAATTTATTAGCTAGGCTGTTTTTTTGGGCAGCTTTCAACGATTTTGGGAATTTGGGCTGGGCTGTTTTGGGCGTAGATGAAGATCGGGCACAATTTGCTATAGTACAGCTTTCAAAATATTTTCATCCAACGGATCAATTGGCTAATGAGGGAACTGTGCAGGTGCAAAAGGCTGGGCCTCTTGGGCCTAATTTGGCTCTCCAGGCGTTCCTATCTGCGGTTACAGGCGGATGGGAATTTGTAGCAGGCCTAATGCTCGTGTGTAATTGACTGATTTATTTGCCGGCCCATTTCATTGAGCAAAGGTGAAGACTGAGCAATTTAGTATTTGGGTTCGATCTTAAAAAATGAGATATGTTAAGATTGAGGTGAGTCAATTTATCATGCAAATATATTTTTTTAATAACATACATAGGGTCATTTTTCTAAATCAACTAGATGAAATTCCACTTCCTACACCATGAATAAGGCATAGACCATAAAAAAGGTGGCTTTCAATAACTTGGTCAAAAATAGCTAGTGTCATAAATATTGATACTCTTCTCTATAAATTTAGTTGAAATTGAGGACTTATGACAAAGCTAAAATGTTACTCTTTTGCCGGATGAAGATAATAAATGGCTACTCCTTCCATTGCAAAATAAAACACACATATCTCTTTTCGAGGAGTCAAAGTTTTTTAAGTTTGATTAGAAATATAGAAAATAATATCAACACTACATCTCCAAATGAGTTCATTGCGGAAGTATATTCAATGTTTAATCTAATAATACTTATTATACATTATAAATATTAGTATATTTATTGTATATATATATATTTTTATCAAACTTTAAAAGGCTTGACTCTTCAGAAAGCGAGATATTTTTGGGACGGAGGGAGTACATTTATGATGTGGGATGGAGAAGATAGGTCCCTGTTATGGGATGGAGTAGATAGATTCCTATGATATAGAGGTGATTTTTTTTTAAATGAGTTTATTTCTGTAATACTATAGCTAGATAGACAGACAAATAGATACAATACAATGGTCAACAGACCTTCGTAAGAAAAAATTAAATATACTTTAATCTAAAGATAGATAGAGATAGATATGTATAACTTCAGACAAAGTCTGATCCCAGTCGACCCATAGATTTATTCTTTGTCAATGACAATCCACAGATTTATGGTGTTTTTTAGTCATATAATATATCTCCTTGTGGGACGAAGAAGCCACCGGTCAGCGGTCCGGCCTGCGTCTGCACAGTATAAATAGCATCCCCCGTCCTCCACTTTGTTGCATCATTCACCTGTTCGTGCTACCTCTGTGTGAGGGCAAATGAGATCGGCACTTGTAGTGAGCTTTGCTTGTGCGTGGCTGCTGCTGTTGCAGCTCGCAGGAGCTTCGCATGTCGTCTACGACGAGTTTTTCGAGGCCGAGGCTGCGACAGCGAAGGTGCCACCGTCCATCGTCAACCCCCAGCTGAGGACGGGGTACCACTTCCATCCCCCCAAGAACTGGATCAATGGTAATGTAAAGCTACTAAGTAATCATCAACCAGAGCCAAATTTTTGAAGGCGATATGCTGAACATGCATCTTCTGAAATAAAGAGAGGGTAGTAATAGGCTAAAAAAATTGTTTAAAGGGTCAACTGAGCAAAAACAACTTTATTAATTAGTACTATGCGTCAACAATTTATTTTAGTGCAAAAACTGTGTTCATGTGTTAGCACTAGAGTCATAGGGTGTGTTTGGTTGGGTCTCTTGGGCTGGCTTTTGGTTTAGCTGGGCCAATGTGGATTGTTTGGTTAGCTGGCCAGCCTACTTAGCCAGGCTCTAGGAAGCCAAAAGTGCCTCCCTAGCCAGGTCCAGATTGAATCACCAGGTTGATGTTTCTTCTGGAGCCAGGCTACACTCGGCCTTCTTTATGTGTCTCCTAACCGCCCCTGCTCGGCTCACGATCCCCTCCCTCCTCCGCCACCGCCGCTCTCCTCCACGCGCGCCCCCTTTCCCCCGCCGCCGCACACGACACAGGCGGAGTCCGAGCCGGAGGTGGTGCTGTCGTCCCCAAACTCCCCCCAACTTCGCCTTCTCCTCCCCCACATCCCATGGCGCCCGCCGCGACCGTCACCGGTGCCGAGGACTCTGATCGTCTCGCATCCCACGCCGTCCAGCCATAAAAGATGGGGGAGCTCGCGGCGCTCCACTCCTCCTCGGGAGGCGGCGATGGCGGCGGCCGCCCCTTCTTCGTGGCCTTCTGCGTCGCTGTCATGCCGCTCTTCACCGTGGCACGCCGGTCCGCCGGGTCCGACCACGTCGCTCGCTTCCCGTCCCGGCGGCTGGACGAGGACGACGTGGCAGTGATGGTGGTGGCGGAGGCCCTGAATGTTCTCTCCCTCGCTCTCCCCACTGTCAAGCCCAATGGGGGGCACCCGCGCCACATGGAAGGTGGCGGAGGCCCTAGATCTCCCCTTCGCCGCTTCCTGCCCCCGCTCTGCTGGCTCTCCCACCGCTGCCACGAGCGTGCTGCACGGCCAGCCACACCATCACGGTGGGGAGGAGACGCCTCGAGGACCGCCACCACCCAGGGGGTCGTCGACGCCGACGACTCCGATTTCAACTAGGAAGGCTCAGAGTACGACGAGGAGCGGTCGGTGTCCCCGCCCCCACCGCACGCGCCGTCGCACCACCACCACTTGCTGGCGCCAGTGGCACAGCAGCCCCAACTTCGCGGCGGTGAGGAGGAGGCAAACGACGGTGACCTCCATGCTCACCCTGCTTGAGGAAATATCTGAAAGAGGGTAATCCTACCAATTGAGAGAAGAGGTAACTCTATCTCAACAAATCAAGCAACCAAACATACTCTAAGGCTAGCCAGGCTGATATAGTACACGCAACCAAACAAGCAAGGATTGGCTAGCTAGGGACATGCTTGGACTAGCCAGACTTAGTTTGGCTAGCCAGGCTTATCTAGGAAATAAACCAAACACACCCATAGTGGCCAGTGTTACTATGCTCTGAGCTATTATCTGGTAGAGCAACTATTTAGTGCTTAGTTCAGTAACAATGTTTGTTGTCAACTGTCAAGCTCGTTTGGCTCTAACTCACATCTTCTAATCTTTTTCGGTGTGTTGTGCTCTTCACTACTCTGATTGCATCAATCGGCGGCGTAACTTTGCAACGGCAGATCCCAACGGTAATTAAGCCGTTTTCCCACCCTTTTTACTTCTTGTGTTATCATGCATCCATCATATTTCCAGATTTATTTTTGGTATATATGCCGTGCAAATTTCAACCTTACGTACTCATGGGGATTACATCACATTTGTTAACATAGAAATGAGAGATATTCGTACTCCACATGTAGATTTGCTCTATTATTACTAGTGACATTTCGATTGGTGTTTTAGTTTTAAGGCCCTGTTTTTAGGCATTGTTTAGTTCTAAAAATTTTAAAGATTCTCCATCACATCGAATCTTTAAACAAATATAAGGAGCATTAAATATAGATTAAAAAATTAACTAATTGCATAGCTTGTCTTTAATTTACGAAACGAATCTTCGAGCCTAATTAGTCTATGGTTGGACAATAATTACCAAATACAAACGAAATTGATACAATAGACAAAACCAAAAAAATTTCAGGAAGTAAACAAGGCTTTAGTTCCAAAAAAAATCAAAATTTTTCAAGATTTCCCGTCACCATCAAATTTGTAGACGTATGCATGGAGCATTAAATATAAATAAAAAAAAGTACACATTTTATATGTAATTTGTGAGACAAATTTTTTGAGCCTCAACATTTATCAAATACAAACGAAAATGTTATAATAGCCAAGTCCAATATTTTTCATCAGCTAAACAAGTCTAAGTGGAAATACGGACTCGGTTTTCGATTGATGAAACTGTGCATGCAGCGCCCATGTACTACAAAGGGTGGTACCATTTCTTCTACCAGTACAATCCTAAGGGCGCCGTGTGGAACAACATCGTATGGGCGCACTCGGTGTCACGAGATCTCATCAACTGGGTGGCACTACCGACGGCCCTCAGACCTAGCATCCCGTCCGACAGGTACGGCTGCTGGTCGGGCTCGGCGACCGTGCTTCCCGACGGCACGCCGGTGATCATGTACACCGGCATCAACCACCCCGACATCAACTACCAGGTCCAGAACGTGGCCTACCCTCGGAACAAGTCCGATCCACTGCTCCGCGAGTGGGTGAAGCCCTCGCACATGAACCCCATCATCGTGCCGGAGCGCGACATCAACGTGACACAGTTCCGCGACCCGAC
This sequence comes from Sorghum bicolor, assembly GCF_000003195.3. NCBI lineage: Eukaryota > Viridiplantae > Streptophyta > Magnoliopsida > Poales > Poaceae > Sorghum > Sorghum bicolor. The sequence continues at coordinate 43,347,435 of NC_012875.2, forward strand.
CACGGCGTGGCGCGCCGCCGCCGACGGCCAGTGGCGGCTGCTCATCGGCAGCGCGACGGACGGCGGCTCACGCGGCGCAGCGTACGTGTACCGGAGCCGCGACTTCCGGCGGTGGACGCGAGTCCGGCGGCCGCTGCACTCGGCGCCGGCCACGGGGATGTGGGAGTGCCCGGACTTCTACCCGGTGAGCAGCGACGACGACGGCCGCCGCCGGCGCGTCGGGCTCGAGACGTCCGTTCCGTCGGGCCCAAGGGTGAAGCACGTGCTCAAGAACAGCCTCGACCTCCGGCGGTACGACTACTACACCGTCGGCACGTACCACCGGAGAGCCGAGCGGTACGTGCCGGACGACCCCGCCGGCGACGGCGACGGCGAGCGCCGCGTGCGGTACGACTACGGCAACTTCTACGCGTCCAAGACGTTCTACGACCCGGCGAAGCGGCGGCGGATCCTGTGGGGTTGGGCCAACGAGTCCGACACCGCCGCCGACGATGTCGCCAAAGGGTGGGCCGGGATTCAGGCGATTCCGAGGACGGTGTGGCTGGACCCCAGCGGGAAGCAGCTGCTGCAGTGGCCTATCGAGGAGGTGGAGGCGCTCAGAGGCAAGGCGGTCACTCTCGGGAAGACGATAATCAAGGCAGGGCACCATGTCAAGGTGACCGGGATACAGACGGCACAGGTATATATATATATACCGTTACTGTTTCTCGATCGCCTTGTGCATCGATCTGTTGCCCACAGAATTTTACGGAGCTGTGTTCGTTTGGCTGTTAAAATGGCATAAAGTTGTTAGAGAAAAACACTACCGAATGACTCACACGTTTCCTATTGTGCTGCATGCATGCAGGCTGACGTGGAGGTGAGCTTCGAGGTGTCGCCGTCGGCCCTGGCGGGAGCGGAGCGGCTGGACCCGGCGCTCGCCGACGACGCCGAGAGGCTGTGCGGCGTCAAGCGCGCCGACGTGAAGGGCGGCGTGGGTCCGTTCGGGCTGTGGGTGCTGGCCTCCGCCAACCTCAAGGAGAGGACCGCGGTGTTCTTCAGGGTGTTCAAGGCCGCCGCCGGCAGCAGCAACAAGCACGTCGTGCTCATGTGCACCGACCCTACCAAGTAAGTCCTGCGAGCAAACCGGCATCAATCTCCCGGCTGTGGCCACCAACTATGAGCTTTTCGTGTGTGTTCACCCACAAATATATAGCAGAGCATACAGGCAGCAGGTACTGTGGTTACACGTATATGTACACTTGACTGCACTGACTTTGTTGGTTTCTTTTTTGTTGCTCGGACACACAGGTCGTCTCTGAACCCAAACCTGTACCGCCCGACGTTTGCAGGTTTTGTTGACACGGACATTTCAAATGGGAAGATATCGCTGAGAACCTTGGTATGCGTACTAGTACAAGTAAACAACGAGATTCATGTATCACAAATCCTCTGTTTATGTGTTTCTCAGCTGTGGCGATTACTTTCTTTTTTTCCTGCAGATCGACAGGTCGGTTGTTGAGAGCTTTGGAGCTGGAGGCAAAACGTGCATCCTCTCCAGGGTGTACCCGTCGCTTGCCATCGGCAACAAGGCTCACCTCTACGTGTTCAACAACGGGAGGGCGGACGTCAAGGTGTCCCGTCTCATCGCATGGGAGATGAAGAAGCCGGTCATGAACGGGGCCAAGATCTAGATCTTAAGTAAATAACTCATAAATAATGTCACCTGAAAACTACTTTTCTATATTCTAAAGCGACGTGGTAGCTTGATAGAGGATATCCTGTACTTTTCATATATGACGATAGTTGCTACCGGTAAAAAAAAGGTTGGAGTTACAATTGGGTGTGACAAAAATTTTATTTGTCGATGTAGGTGGATGCAAAGCTATAGCTTTATCATCAATGCTTGCTCGCTGCCACATCCAAAGCACATTCTCTTTTTCTTATTGGAGAACCTTCTTGGTAGACTAGATGTTGTCGTTTAAGAATCGATTGTCTATACTAAAGCGTGCAGTGTCCTGTAATGTTACAGTGCAAAGTCAATCGACTTTATTATTCACTTGCACTATATATAAAGGGAAGTGATAAATTTCAGATGCCTAAAAATAGTTTGTCCTTCCAGCGATCGATTCGAGCAGTCCGATCTACTGTCGATAAATCGTCTTCAACCTCTGTCTCCTCACTACTATAGACCGATTCTTCGCTGAGTGTCACGGGCACTCAGCAAAACCATCTTTGCACTTGGCAAAGACACTTTTTAAAAACAAATATTTGCCACTTGACAAAGACACTTTTCTTTTTTAAAAAAAATCATTGTCGAGTGGACACCATATTTTCATGCTTCATCATCGGCTGGATGTATCATCTTGTCAGGACTATATCGAACTCCATTCTTGTGCCATGTTTCGTGGACTTCTCGGTCATGAATAGTCGTTGGAGCCTCGGTATGATTGGAAGGTGTCATTGGATTTTCATGGGGACCTCAAGCTGCTCCTTCTGGCCATCACCTTTGTCTATCTCCATATACTACCTAGAGGATTTATACTTTGGACAATACTTTGCGTCCTTGTGTTCTTTTCTAAATAGGACGCACCCCTTCAGACAAGCATGTATCTGCTCAAACGACATCTTAAGTGCACGAAGGAGTGAAAGGATCTAATTGGCCTAGAGGGGGGGTGAATAGGCGTATCTTAAAAACCTGAAACTCAAAAGCTCAAGTTGCGGAAGTTAAATGCCTGCCGGTACTACCGACAGTTTGGGCCGGTACTACCGGTGTAAGACAGCCAGTACTACCGACGCAACTGTTGGTACTACCGACGCCCTATGAGAGCTACGAAATCAAAGTAGATTGAGTTTTGATTTCAGATCTGAGAGTTACCCCACTCTCCTAGATGTAGTAGAGGATGATGTTGAAGTTCCCTTGGCTCGGTTCTTCTCCAAAACGTAGATCGGCCCTTGTTCACCTATGAAAGGGAGTAGAGAGGAAGAACACGAAGAACACAAGAACAAGGGTAGTCGATGCTACCTCCACAGCAAGACAAGATATTTTTTCCGAGGTTCGGCAATCCCCACGAAGGAGTTCCTACGTCCCCGTTGTTGAGGTGACCACGAAGGTCCGACCACTTAGGTCTCCTCCCTCAAGCAACCACACAGGTTAGCTCAAGATTTCCACTAAGAATCAAGGGGTTATACAAACACTTCGTGGTGCCCTCACAAATGAATCAACACGGGCAACCACGAAGAACGCCTAGCCGGCTAGGGTTCCAAGAACCCAAAAGTAACAAATGCAAACCAAACCGGCAAGACGAAAAATCCAAGTGCTCAAGTCACAAATCGAAGCTCTCAACTCTCTAATCTCACTTCTCTAGCTCGAATCTCTCACGGAGTGAAGTGTAGGAGCAAAGAGGGAGAGAGAGTGGGTGAGACAAAGCTTGGAGACAGATTTCTAGATGTAGAGTTGAAGGAATGGGAGAGCTTACGGTCAGAAATGAGGGAAGAGCTATTTATACATAGGTCCTGAACAACTGCCGGTACTACCGGGGCAACCACCGGTACCACCGGCTACCTCGGATCTAACGGTAAGAAGTCTCTAGGATTTGCGAGAAATAAGCCTACCGGTACCACCGGGCTTTTGTTGGTACTACCGACCATTGCCGGTACCACCGGTGGAAGGCCGGTACCACCGGCAGTTCAAATCTCCGCAATCAAAGTCAGCGCAGATTTGGCCTGCCGGTACTACTGGTGCTGGCCGGTACCACCGGCCCGAGCCCGGTACTACCGGTAGTTCATTTTCTCGCAAAACTCAAGAGAAAGGCTGGCACTGCCGGTACCACTGGCCCTGAGGGTTGGTACTACCGGGTCACCCTGGCAGAGAAGAAATTTCCTAGGGCTTCGTGCGTGCAAGTGTGTCTCTCAAGCGCAAGAAGTAAATTGACCTGAGCACCCTTATCCTCATCTTACCAACTTGATTTGCATCCCTCTTGATAGTGCGGCGTTTCCTATAACTCAAACAAAGAATAAAAACTTTGTAGCCACTTGAGTCAAAACATCGTTCATCCATTAGAAATTTAGGGGTGCTATAATTCACCGAATGTTTTCGTTCAATTCCATCAATGGACTAACACCTGTAGATTATGCTCGATAAACATGTTAGTCCCTAATTTGGTTGTCATTAATTATCAAAACCCACATCGGGTCGAATGCACTTACAAGGAGTCTGTGTGACTCGTACAAATTCTTTGGTAGAATGCGGCCCTCTGGAAGAAACCCCCAATAACTACCAACATATCATCGAAGCATGCTCGACTCATGTTGTACTGAGACTTCAACCTCATTAGGCTTCCAATGGCATCCAGTTGAGAAATGGTTGCCTTCTCGTGTAGGAGCTTTTGTGTTGAAGACAACATGTCGTAGAACGCCTTTATGGTTGGCTCTGGCTCCTCCTCCACCACCACCTCCTCCTCCTTCGTGGGTCTTTTAGCGAAGTGTCCTTGGTGAAAGTCATCTATCATGTATGCTACCCCGACATCACCATCAAACGCCTCCAAGAGTGGTCTCACCACGTCCTCTCTAATACGATGGGCTTCACCATGGTACACCCACCGGATATAGTTTGGCATAAATCCAAACTTGCAAAGATGTTCCTCCATGACCTTCCTTGTTTTTCTTTTCTTGTTTCCGCGATCACTGTAGGGACAGAACATGTCTTTTGCTCCTTTTAGCAGCCTTGCCAAATGCTTGATCCAAGAATTTATCGGTCGTGTCCATCCATTCAACACTGACCCAATCCCGACCTAGGGTGGCTTGTGTACATCCATTCACGGTCATCCATTCTCTAGCATATACATAAGTGAGTAATATAACCATTCATTGCATCTACACGGCGTTGCTACTATCTAATGGGTGAGGATAGGTCCTAATCCCACCTGTCGATGCATATATTGGTTAGTTTCCATGATTTGCTCCAATCTGAGACCGAGTTTTAGCACCACCTCCCCGCTGTTGAGAAAAGAGAAGGCCGAGAAAGAGAGGAGGAGGAGTCCAATTGCCAAACCTCGGCAAAGGGTGACTGTGGCTTGTGGCCGTCACCTGAAACCACCTTTGTCAAGGCACTCGGCAAAGATATGCTTTGCCAAGTGACTTTCTATGCTGAGTTTCTGGCTCTCGGTAAAGCCGCCTTTACTGAGTGCAACCTTTGCCGAGAGTTGGCACTCACTAAAAAGCCTCTTTGCCAAGGACCTGATTTTTGGCGCTCGGCAAAAAAGCAAGCACCTAGCAAAGAGCTGCTATCAGGTCATAATAAGCTTGAATCCCATACGAAACAAGGACATAAGTGTAGTTTGGGAAGTAAAACAACGGGAAGGAAGAAATTCTTGATTGTCTAGGTAGTTTGGGAGAGGTGGGTGAAAAAATGGATGGAGGAAGAAATTCTGTTTAATATTAGGTTTAAATATAGGTGACTTTTTTTAGAAAAAAAAACACGTTGGGTCCTTAAATTTCTCTCTCATTCTTATCCCGATCTGTGGTAGCTTCAAATGATCACCTTGAGTCCTTTAAGATTTCAAGTGGTTTATTCTAAATTTATTTTAGATCCAATCAGAGATGAAAATATGGAAAAGTTTAGATACCCACCATGCATTTCGCTTTTTTTTCCTCAAAGAAAAAGGAACGACCCTCGTTGGGCCGGAGCGTGGTACGAATTTGGGGCTTTTCCGAATGTAGTAATTCGAACCCCAAATTCCGTTGACAAACGGTGGCCTTTTTCGCTGTGAAGGACGTGGCCCTGCTCCGGTGCTCCCCCGAGCTCCCCGGCTCCTGTCTCGAATGCGCCCACGTACCCGACGACGCCCGCCCCGCAACCGCAAGGCCGCAACCGCGCATGCACCCACGTAACGTACCCTCCGCGCTCGACGCCCGTCCGACCGTCCGACATCCCCCCCATGGCGCCCCCACCACCGCTCCACCTCCGCCGCTACTTATCCCTCACCTCGCCCCGCCACCGCCCCCGCCCGCGCCCCTCCCCTTCCCCTGCTCCTCGACCACCTCGCTCACCGAGAGAGCTTCGGCTCCGCCGACGACGACGCCGCGCCGCCACCTCCACATGGCGGACGACGCCGTCGTCGCCGGAGCGGCCGTTCACTGCGCACGGCCGGCGCCGGCGCCGCTGCTTGCTTCTAGGAGGCACCAGCAGCAGCAGCAGCAGCAGGTCGACGACGCCGGCTGCGGCGGCAGCAGCGACGACCACTACCAGCAGGACGTGATCAGGCTGAGGCGGACGAGGAGCGGCCGGGCGTTCCCGCCGCCGATCTCCGTGATCGGCAAGGGCGGGCGGCCGTGGCTGAGCCTACGGGCGCACCGCGAGGGTGGACGCCTCGTGCTGCGGGAGATGCGCCTGCCGTCGCAGGAGCTGCCGCTGCAGCCCTGCAAGGAGGACGGCAGGTTCAAGCTCCTCATCCACCCGGAGGCCCGCGCGCGGCCGTGCGGTGCGGGGGCGGCCGCCGGCACCGCAGGAACGGCAAGGGAAGGATAGATGAGCAGTGCTCTTGATCAGCTGACCAGATGATGATCTGCCGCCACACCCACACGTCGTTGTCTACTCTTGTATATATGGGCTGCAGGGCTGAGATAAAACCGGTAGATCTCCCTGTTTAGTTCTTGTGTGAGAGGGCTAGCTCGAGCTATCTTCTGCTTTGCATCCTGCAACCGTTGTCCACAATCTTTGCCTTCCGTCAAGTTTTAATACATCATGGACGGAACATTGAGGCATTTCTTTGGTCTTTAATTTGTCTATTCGCGTTCAGCACTTTACACTGTGCGCGTGTTGTCTGCTTTCATCTGGTGCGTGCGTTGCATGGGAACGCTCCACACAGCCAACCGCTGAATTACATCGACTGCAATCACAAAAGAAATGGTTTTATTAGCGGAGCTAGAGTAAATATGAGGGGATGTGCTTACCTTGTCAGTACTTTGAATTTATCGTATGGGTACGAATATGATAAAAATTTGATCATAATCATTATTTTATATGATAAAACTCAACTAATGAGACTCATAATAGATGTCTATGAAATTTTTAGTTACATACTCCAAACCATCCAACTAAGTTTTAGTTATAGAGATGCAAACGGTTTATGCTGCGAATCTATATATAGACTTAATTGCAGGTAAACCACGACAAAAATTGAACCTATATATAGGTTCACGGGTAAATCCATTTGCTTCTCTATTTAGTTGATTATAAATTTTGGATAACTAAGTTTTAATTAAACTTAGTCCTAGACAATCAAGAACACCTAGGCCAATTTTTTTAAAAAAATAATATGAAAGTTGTTTGCCAACTAACAAACAATAGTAAATTGGATCTTGATTGGTAGAGCTCCGATTCTTCTATGCACGGTAGCAAAAAGTCCTTTTATTTCTCCAGCAAAAAGTATTTTTATTTCTCCTCTTGAAATAGACATGGAGCCATAAAAATCACTACTTTTTTCCAGCGTTTTCAACTCCTATGCATAATGTACCAAAAAGCCAAAGTCGTAGAGCCGTAGCGAATGGTGAACATTAGCATCGCCAATCCGTGACTATGCTATAAAATTGTTGGGCTTGTGGTCACGGCTAAACCCTAACTGCCCCCTCTCAATTTGTGTCATGAGCTGTTAAAGCATCTTCAATTGTTTTTATTAAACTTATTTTTCTAATTCTTGCTTAGAGAGTTATTATAATAAAAATAATTTTTATATCTCTCCACCCTCTCAAACTTCTCTTTATCTTGCTCTACCTCTATTTTAATCCTTGGCGAGCGAAAAATCATAAATAGAGGATGAAAATATTTAGAGATCTAGCTTAAACAGGTTGTTGGAGTGAACTTTTTCATCGAAATCTCTATATCTATATTTGAAGAGTCATTCAATAAATATTCTCTTTGTATCTATCGTATGAAAAAAAATCTAAAGAGGTCACCATACATTTTATTTAAAGAGTTTCAAAATAAAGAGTAGTAAAGAAGGATAATTTTGAATACGGTAATGATACTATGTGGGCGTCCGTCCTGTCCGGGCGCCGCGCACTTAGGCTTGCGGCCCAATTAAACAAACACACCCGAACCAACTCACCTATCTCCGTTCTTGTTCCTTATACCTTTCCTCGAGTCGAATTCCCACAGCGCTCGTGACATTCGGCTCGCCCTCTCCTCCTCCGGCTCTTCCACTCACTCGCTCTACTCGCGCGCTACCGTGCCTCCCCTCCCTCCATGACCTCCAAGCCACCAGAGAGGAGGGCGACATCGACGGCTTCCGGCGAGCCCCCTTCCTCCCTTTCTCCCTCCCTCCATCTCTATCACGACCTCATGTCATCAGAGAGTGAAAGGTCCTAATATGGCTAGAGGGGGGGGTGAATAGCCTATTTAAAAATTCTACAAACTCACTAGAGCAAGGAGTTAGTAAATAACAAAGCGAAGCTTTTTGCTCTAGCTCTAAAGGGGTGTTTGCAAGCCACCTACCCAACAATTCTAGTTGATATGATCACTATGCACACAAGAACTAAACTACACAAGGCAAAGTAAGCAACTAAACTAATTACACTAGTTTACGGTAAGTAAAGGATAGGATGAGATATTTATACCGTTGTGTAGGGGATGAACCAATCACCAATATAAACAATCAAGCACCGGGAGAATGCCAATCAAACACAATTGAGACACCAATTTTTCTCCCGAGGTTCACGTGCTTGCCGGCACGCTACGTCCCCGTTGTGTCGACCAACACTTGGTGGTTCGGTGGCTAAGAGGTGTAGCACGAACCTCGTCCTCACTAGGACACCACAAGAACCTACCCACAAGTGAGGTAACTCAATGACACGAGCAATCCACTAGAGTTACCTTTCGGCTCTCTGCCGGGGAAGGTACAAGACCCCTCACAATCACGGGAGATGGCCACGAACAATCACCAACTCGTGCCAATCCTCCTCCGCTGCTCCAAGCCGTCTAGGTGGCGGCAACCACCAAGAGTAACAAGAAAACCGCAGCTAGAACGATCCCCAAGTGCCACTAGATGCAATCACTCAAGCAAATGCACTTGGAATCACTCCCAATCTCACAAAGATATTTAATCTATGAAGGAGATGAGTGGGAGGTGTTTGCTTAGGCTCACAAAGATGTTATGTATGCTAGAATGCCAAGAGTGTAAGCCCCAAGCCGACCAAACACGTATTTATAGCCCCTCAAGCAAATAGAGCCGTTGGCTCTTTTACTGGGCAAACTGCGGGGTCACCGGACGCTCTTAAAGGGGCACCAGACGCTCAACACCAGCGTCCGGTGCTCCAACATCAGCCGCGTGTCAGAGTCTAACGGTAACCTGCAGAGCACCGGACGCTTGAGCAAGTTAGCACCGGACGCGTCCGGTGCACACCGGACTCATGCGTAGAGAGTTTCGCAAACCTGCGGGTCACCGGACGCTAGCCACCGGACGCACCCTGAGCGTCCGGTGCTCACAGGACTCGTGCGCAGAGAGAGTCGCCAAGACGCCTGCACACCGGACGCGCACCACCGGACGCTCAAGCCAGCGTCTGGTGCCTATCGTCCGGTGCCTTACCCTAGCTGGGCTAGGCACTGTCTGCACCGGACGCTCAGACTTAGCGTCCGGTGCCTCAGTGGCCAGTGTCCGGTGAGTGTTTTCTCAGCGAAAAACACTCCCGCGACTTCTCTAAATTTCCCACCGGCGCAATAGAAAATATGCACTTCATTTTCTCAAAAAGCGCCGAATCCCGCCGAGCTTGGAACCCATCCTCTCTCTACCTTTGAAACTCCACCTCCTTCTCAAAGTGTGCCAACACCACAACGTGTGTACCAACAAGTGTGCTCGTGTGTTAGCATTTTCACAAACATTTTCTTCGAAGGAGTTAAGTTAGCTCACTAGGTTCTAAATGCATGCACATGAACAATTACACCTAGTGGCACTTGATAACCGCTTAGCCAAAGAATTCCCCTCTTTATAGTACGGTTATCTATCCTAAATGTGATCACACCCTCTATGGTGTCTTGATCACCAAAACCAAAATCCTAAGCAATACCTTTGCCTTGATCTCCATAGGGTTTTATTTTTCTCTTTCTTCTTTTCCAAGTTGAGCACTTGATCATCTTGTGGTCATCACCATCATCACCATGATCATCACTTGCTCCATCACTTGGCATGTACCAACCTCATA
>NC_012875.2:43357806-43376909 GCF_000003195.3 Sorghum bicolor
CTAGATGTTGCAGGGTTTCAGTCATTGTTGGGGTACTGTTTTTTGATACGTTGTTTCAGTTTTTGAAATCTACATGTTGTCGTAGTTTGTTGCCTGTTGTTGCAGCAGTTGTCGGGTGTTGTTGTTGTGGTTGTTGTTGTATGTTCATTGTGTTTCAACAGCTGCAGCCAAATGTTTCAGCTGTTTTTTCTTGTTTGTTGCAATAATATGTTCAAGGTGTGTTTCAACTTCATCATCCCAGTGTTGGAACCGTTGTATTTTTTTTGTTGTTGCACTTTTATACGTTCATGGTGTTTCAACTGCTATAATTTATTAGTGCAGTAGTTCGTCGGGAGTTGTTGCAATATCATGTTTATGGTGTTTCAATGTCTTCATCCTTATGTTGCATTGTACAGGCGGGGGAGGGGGAGGGGGGGAGGGGAGCTGTGGTGGTGACTTGGCAGTAGGTAGATGTGATTGGGGGCCAACAAGACTAGAGACGGCGAATTCCGTGCGTGGCGGGGAGTGGGACGGGTCTGAAGGAATTTCTAGCCCACGTGCGGGGCGAGTGGGGGCAGGGCAGATTCAAAGGAAGGGCTTTTCTCCTCCCGTGTGGAGCGAGCGGGAGCCGGGTGGGTTCGAACTTTCCATGTGGAACGAGCAGGAGCCGGGTGGGTTCGAACTTTCTATGTGGAATGAGTAGGGCTGACATGTTCCTTTATTCTTTTCGATTGGGGCGAGCGGGGCTACCTAAAGCACTAGCGTCTGTTTGGGCGCTAGCACGACCGTTTTGTATAGCAAAAAAATCAGGCATAGACATTGGTGACGACGGAAAATCCAGCCTGTATCCACCCCACCCCCAGGGGCGGATCTCCACCTAGGGCCACTAGGGCCTTGGCCCTACTTGTGGACCAAAATCTCTTAATACTCATTTTCAATTTTTTGGATTATATTCATCACCATAGACTGCCTCGATCATCCTCTCTCATCTCTTGCTTGTGCTCGCTTTGTAGTGTGTTACTCCTTCCTGGTTCTCTCACGTTTTCAATCCCAGCTCATAGTGTACTCCAGGACATTGTGGTTGGCTTTGTTGTTCTTTTCTAGCTAAGCACGTCCTTCTTTGCAGTTATTAGCAAAGACATAATTCTATCATTCCAACCAAACACAATAATAGTTATTCCATCCCTCTTCCACGCTCTCCAACCAAACGCACCCTAGATGACCGAGCGCGAGTGGATTTTTTATCCACTTTCATGTTATGGATTTAAGTTTGAAATTAAGATTTTTATCTCGAACTATGTATTTATAAGCTACTTTTGTTATCTATCGGTATTAGACTTGGTACAGCTGATATCTTGATTCAGCGTAAACGGTGTGTGTGCTTTATTAGTGGCCCTAGACGTCAAAATTGACGAGCTCCGCCACTGCCCACCCCATACTAATTGTTGTAAACTTTCTAAACCACTCTAATCCAATGATAACGCACATGAACCCAACCCAACCCATTAACAAGTTACACCATCGGGTTCCCCACCCATTTGCACAGCACTGCTAAAGCATCAACGACAGGAAACAAATCTATGCTTGCTGCTCTGCACCACTAGCTCCCTCGCACAGTCCCTCGCATCCGCGTCCATGGATTTTGTCCCATGCATTGCAAAGCCTATTCCAATCCACGTGGTAGCAAACTCAACCTGCTGTTTAAGCAAACCTGTTACAGCCCACATCCAAAGCCGACCTGTTTCTAACCCCAACCCAAATAACCCATTTCGACCCAACCCATTAGCAGGACGAGGTGACGTGGCGCGTCAGCAGTTCAGCTTTCTGTCCGTCCTGGTGCCGGCGACGTCGCATCTTTCTCCCGCACCTTCGGATCGTATGCCACTTCAGACGCCATGGCCGTGGCTCCGCCTCTCTCCACCCTCGTCTCCCGAACTCTAACCTCAAACCCGTACCTCCCGCCGCGGACCCACGGTGGCGTGGCTCATGCGCGGACGCGGGCTCTGATCCCGACACCGGCTGCGGCGTGCGCCTTCCGTTCCAGTTCCCGTGTTCGCGCCACCGCCAGTGGCGCGAAGCCCCCGCCGCCGCCGCCGCTGCTGCCGCCTTATCCTCTGGCCGATGTCTTCCCCTACATTACCGCCGAGTGGGAGACCGTCGCGAAGGGTTGGGCGTGCGCCGCCGTCGCCGTATACTGCCTCTCCCGCGCCGTGCCCGCCGCGGGGCGCCTGCCGCGCGCGCTCGCCAGCGGCGGCGGCGGCGGCGGAGGGGGCGCGGCTGTTGAGGTGGCGGCCAAGGGCGGGGTCACCCTCGCTGCGGTCGCATCGGCGCGCGCCGCCGCCGCGTACGCGCAACAGGCGTTCCTCTGGGAGGCGGCGCTGCGGGCGGCGGGGCGGCTCCGGGAGCGCGCCTTCGAGCGCCTCCTGGAGCGCGACCTCGCGTTCTTCGAGGGCAGGGGAGGGGTGGCTACGGGCGACATCGCGCACCGGATCACCGACGAGGCCGACGATGTCGCGGACGCCGTATTCTCCGTGCTCAACGTGAGGTTGCTAGAGCCTTGCATTCGTCCTTAGTTCTATCTGTTGCCGATTGACTCGCACTCGCTACAGTGAACAACAAACCTTTGTAGAAATGCCTTCTTAGATGTGTAGATTGCCATGTTTGTTAGTTTTATGGAATGTAGGTTAGCTGTTTGAGGAAATGCCTGCATAGCAGTTAGTTAATTGTTGATTTGGTAGTCTGGAGATTCAAAATTTGAACTTTCTGAATTTGAGTTTTTTTTTCAGATTTTCACTACCACTAGTAAGCATCTGGTTACCAGTTAAATTTTCACTAAATTTGATTGCACTTTCTGATCTTCAAATATGTTGATTACTTCTTCAATCATGGATGCAAAAACCTCCAAAATAACATAAGAGCATCTCCAACAATCCCCCAATATGACCCCTCATCCCTATAAAACGATGATATTGGGAGAGATGATCACTTTTTCCTTCTCCAACAATCTCCCAATATGGCCCTTTTTTTATGGTGGCCACCAAAAAAGCACACATCTCCCCTCAAATGAAGGGGAGTTGCATCTCCCCCAATAGCTTGGACCCACCACAACTGTCTGTTCTTCCTCCTTTCTCACCATTGCTGCGCCGCAAACGAAGGAGGAGATGTGGTCCCAATGGGAGGAGATGAAAGAAAAAAAGAAAACAGAAAAAAAATAAATTGGTAGTGACAAGTAGGTCCCACATACTGGGGGAGATTATTAGAGCAACTCCAAGAGTTCACCAAAAATTTACCCTCCCAAAATAATATGTTGGGGGTCTGCAAAATATTTCTTTTCCCAAAATCAAGTCCTCCTACAGCAGTTCTCCAATATTTTCGAGTTCTACCACATCGCAATTAGTAGGATTGAGATCAGAATAGTTGGATCGGTGGCACTGCACCTACATTTCCTTGGTTGAGAACAAACTATATCATCAAGTTAGCTAGGTTTGGCCTTTGTTTTTTTTCATGCAAATATTTAAGCCACACATGGCAATAAAATATTGGCAGCTGGTGATATTTCCTTGTTTTTTTATTTGCTTCGTTGTTGCCGGCAGCAATCACTGGCCGAGGAGTGCCACACGTATCGCTGCCCTCACGAGAGACCCACACAGAGTAGCCAGCCAGTGAATTTGCATGCACGGGAGAGAATTGGGGAGCTTCAGCGTGTTGCAGATATGAGGGCCGCGGGGGAGAAATTTGGGGGAGCGGTAATTTTGGGAGAAACAAAGGGGAGCTGTTGGAGACAAAATTTACACCTCAGTTTCTAAAATTTCGTTTTGGGGCTGTGGTTGGGCATCTCTTGGAGTTGCTCTTAGTGATCTGCTGTAGCACCTCCCCCAATAAGTTTAGAAAATGATATTGGGCCACCCCAATACCATCTTATTGGGAGAGTTGTATTGGGGAGCTGTTGGAGATGCTCTAACTTACTATGGCTGCTGTAGTGGTAACAGTCGAGTGTCCAACTCCCCGCCAGTTGTGCTGATGCATGGTACTTTGCACATAAATGGATTCTGACTACTAATTTGACACAGACGATTGTGCCGACAAGCTTGCAATTGATAACAATGTCCATTCAGATGGTGACAATCAATCCCATGCTCTCATTGCTTGCAGCAACGGTAGCCAAGTTCACAGTTCATATTGTTGTTTCATAATCACTTCTGTTTGCATTGTTTAATTTCCATTGTATAAACAGGTAATTCCATGCATGTGCTTCGTCATAGTCAACCTTGGTAAAAGACTTCGTCAAATATCCAAGGAGGCGCATCTTAGCCTCGCCATGCTCACAGCATATCTCAACGATGTCTGGTTTAGTCGTAATTATTTGTTCGCTTGCATATGAAAAATAATCAACGGTTGTGCAAGGGCCTCTATTTACAACTTTATGAATTTCCTTTGTAGGTACTTCCGTCTATGCTCACTGTGAAGGCAAACAATGGGGAACTTAAGGAGATGATGAGATTCCAAAAGTTAGCTCGTGTTGATCTAAAGAATAATTTGAGTAAGAAGAAAATGAAGACTCTTATACCTCAGGCTGTTCGAGCAACATACATTGGGGGCCTGCTTATGCTTTGTGCTGGGTCAGTAGTTGTTTCAGGCACATCCTTTAATGCTGAAGAGTTTCTGTCTTTTCTGACAGCACTTGCTCTTGTTGTGGAACCTATTCAGGTCAGTTGAACATTTACACTAATTAGTTTCCTATTGTGTATGTTGCTTTCTCACCTTTTTTTTTCTTGTATGAGAAGTTACACACTTACACTACCTATTTTAAAACAAAATGGATAAACATATGCAATTATGCAAATAAGATAATTGCATGGATTGTAAAATTGTATTAATAAATTTCAAGTACGCCTTGCACAGTGATAATGTTCATGCAATTCGGTTTCCTAGATAATTACAAAGTTCCTTTCTCCATCCAATGGGAGCATTGAGCATCTTCCCCGGAAGACTTCGTCTCATGTATAGGAATTATCAAAGGGTGTTTGCATTGAAAGCTGAAGAGATGGTTATTGTTTTTTTTTCTCGAACATGCAGGAGAACTGTGTATCATTATATTAAGAAGAATAAAAAGGGGGAAAAGAAACCCCATACAACACCACATGCTCACGCCTTGGACTCTAAGAGATGGTTATTGTGTTTGAGAAAAGTTTCAAAAATTATATAGAATATGTGATATTACATTTACCTTCGTTCCTAATGTTTTCTTGCATGTAGTCATGTGCCACTTCTTTTGTATTAAGAATGATCTTGATTAGTTCTAATTGCAGTTTGTTCAAATGCATAGGACGCAGGGAAGGCATATAATGAATATAAGCAAGGACAACCAGCATTAGAACGCATATTTGATCTTATGAGGTTCAAGCCTGAGGTATCACTATCTCTTGTTTCTTATTGATTGATTTTTCCTTTTTCATTATATTATAAGAAGGTATTTGGTAACCTATACTATCCAAAACTATATTGATCTATTCTCAATACAAAAGAAAAATCTTGAACATGCAGGAGAGGTGCATTGAAATAGAGACAATGGTTCATTACACAGTAGTGAGAAAAACCTGGACGAGCCATCGACTAAATCAATTCACAGTAGTAACACATCTGGAGGCCGAATCACCTAATAGAACACAAACCTGCTTAGCAAATAAAATTATATTTTTTCAAAAAAAAAACTTGGCTGGTGGCAGTAAGACCTCCCCACGTGATTATACTAGCTGAGAAAAAACCCAAACCCCAGCTCCACCCTATGGGAAGATCACATTGCAACTGAGCCCAAACCAAACCACAAGCAGACGTCACCATAGGCCGGCACCTGGCATTATTTTTGTTGGATTGCCAGCGAGGGTTTTTTTTTTTGCCACGAGGATTTTAACACTGGTTGGTGTCTTTGTTAACAGAACACGCTTTCCCCCTCTTAATGAAAAAAGTGCTTAGGCACGGTCGCTAAAAAAACAGAACACACTTTCCTAGCAAATAGCCAAATACACAGGTAGTTAAGCGGTGATGGGTAGACTCATTAGTTTGTTCACAAAGCGAGTATGTCTCCAGGTGATGAAGACATCTTCAAGCTAAACGGTGAGCTGTTCAATAGAGGTTATAACCCATCGGCCTGAGTAACAATTTGCATTTCATCGGAGCCCAAGTTTTTTTTTTTGTCGAACATGCCGGAGATTGGAGCCCAAGTTTATAATTTATATTTCCAAAACTCAAAAACTAATGGATCCATAGAAGAATGTGTTGTATGCAGATTTTGCCGAATAAACACCTGACTTCGAGAAGTTCCAGCGGCGTTGATATTAACTCACGATATCCCAAATGTCTAGATATTCCCAAAGCAATGACAGAAGGTGCTCCACTATATCCTCTACCCAAATGGCAGAAGGAGCTTGTAGACTATTCGTTTAGGAACAAGGGCTACTGGATGAGAGGCAATCTCAAAAACCGTCTGCCCCTCTAACCATCTATCCAACCAAAATGAATTGCTGCCATTGCCCACCAGGGAAACCATCAAGATGAAAATGGTGCCTTAACATTGGCACAGATCAGCAGCTCAAAACCCACGGTTTGTCTGGCTGTGTTTTTTGAAGCCACAGCCAGTGCAAGCGTAGGGCCCAACCAAGGGTTGTTAGATCATGAATGCCAAGTCCTCTAAGCTCCCATGATTGATAAAGTTTTGGGAAAAATTAAACAATAGCCGCCATTGGCCTGTTCCTTTCCCTTCCATAAGAGCCCATGGCAAATTTTGTCGATAGCCTTGATTACTCTTCCCAGGAGATCTGCAGCATATTTAACTTTTTTTTTTGCGAAGATTTAACTATTTTATTTTGTATAAGCTGATCGGGTTCTTTTAGCTATCCTATGTGGTACATTGTTTTCTTGTTTCTCTCTAGTGATGAGTCACTTCCTGCTTTGTGTTTCTAGGTGACTGATAAGCCAAGGGCAATTCATTTACAAAGTGTTAATGGGGACATTAAGTTCCATGATGTTACATTTAGATATGTTGATGGCATGCCTCCAGTAGCAGATGGTGTGAATCTTCATATTAGACCAGGAGAAATAATTGCTTTTGTTGGACCTTCTGGTGGAGGAAAAACTACTCTTGCCAAATTACTCCTCCGTCTTTATCATCCACAAAGTGGTATTGAACTAAACAGCAGTAAAATACTGAGCAGATTTTGTATAAATCCTGTACATGTCTTCGCTTTTACCTTAAGCTCAAGATCTCACATTTCCTTTTTTTGGTCATTTAAACTGTATAGTTTCTTATAGCATGGATTTAATTCTGTTTACTTGTAGGGTATATACTTCTGGACAACCATGATATTCAGGACATTCAATTGCAATGCTTGAGAACACATATTGCTTTTGTTTCACAGGACACTGTAAGTCTGGTGCATGCATCATGTCCCCCTCTATTGCTGTCTCCTCAAATGCTGTTATCTTCCCAGATTAGATCCTTTGTAAATGCAGACACGTGCAAATAGAATGCAAGTCATATTTTAAAGATTTTATAGTTTGTTTTCTATTGTGAAACAGTATTGTCCTGCGGTTAGATCATTGTATCGTGTGAATAGCAGAGATAGAAAGCAAGTAATATTTTGGTGTCAACCGATGGATAAATCTATTATACTAAGTCGTTTGAGTTCTTGATCAGAAATTGTGCCTTCAAGTATGGAACTCTTAGTATTTCATTTTGGCGATTGTTCTGCAGCTCACACTCTCAGTGCTTGAAATGATATTTTGTAAATCTTTCATACGCACTTCTAATGAAAAAGTAGTCCAGTAGTGCTGAATCATCGAGACAAGATACAATCCTAAGTATCTTTGAGTTTTGCATGTAGAGTTATGTATGTCCATCATTATCATCGTGTTCCTGCATTATTCATTTCTTGTTTATTTCATAGATGCTATTTTCTGGGACAATTGCTGAAAACATTGCTTATAGAGACCCTGTGGGAGATATTAACATGAATAGGGTTGAGTATGCTGCTAAGATTGCCAATGCTGAGGAGTTCATTAAGATGTTGCCAGAAGGATACCATTCAAATGTGGGACAGAGAGGTTCTAGTTTGAGCGGTGGACAGAAGCAAAGGTAAAATGCTCCCTTTCCAGTTTTCATACTACCTTGTATCACAAGCTAAACAAGTGAAACATGTTGATCACACACCATCTAGTATCCTCTTTATACCAGAACAGATCCATTTAATGTGTGCAGTGTGTTTCTATCCGCAGGTTATCTATTGCCAGGGCAATCTATCAGAATTCTTCCATATTGATAATGGATGAAGCAACTTCTGCTTTGGATATCAGATCTGAGCTGCTACTGAAAGAAGCACTTAGTAATCTAATCACAAAACACTCGGTCACTGTAAGTTTTTGTATATGTAGTCTGACCATTCCTGCATTGGCATGCTTTCCACTATCAATATATTGCTGTGATTTGAATACAGGTTATCATCATTGCTCATCGACAGGAGATGGTCCTAATGGCTGACAGGATTATTTCACTAGAGCGTGGTGAATTGCGAGAGATGTCAAAATCGGCATTTTTGTCTCAAGATGATCGCTTCAGCTCACCAAAGATCAGGAGTCCAAATTAGGGTGAGACTTGGCATGGGTAATGGTAGGTTCTCTCGTGAAGATATGTGCATATCTTTCACCATCAAAGAAAAGGATGGATAGAAGAATCACATCTCTTGCCTGAGCCCTGCTCATAGCTTTGGCTTCTTGGAACCTTGTTTCATCCCAACAAATCTGTCAACATTATCGAAGGTCGTCTGCTGGAGAGAATGGCCGGCTGGCTGCCTCAACAGCATTGCCTCCTACCTGCTGCAAGATCCTCAACAAAAGGGAACAAATCAAGCTATAGGGTTTTAACAATTTTTCCACGGCCTGTTTGGTTTACGGCCTCATGCGATCCTCGCCCCAAGCAACTGAAATCGGACGTCTGATCACATGCCTGGGCGGCAGCTCCACCCAGGAGAGAACCAAACAGGCCCGAATACGTTTTCTCCTTCCCCCTTTGTATACATGCACGACGAAGCAGTTGAGCTGTATATATGCCTTCAGGCTTCCTGCCGAAATAAATGTATTCGCTTTAGGGAAAAAAATCATATTTTATGCTGCCACTTGTCCACTTGTAAGAAATCCAGATTGGTGCTTTCAGAATCATCAGGTGGCAAACGCGCAATTGAGGTAGCGACAGAAACAATTTAAGAAAAGTAATATTGTTTGAGAAAATAAAAACATTATTGCAACACCAATCGCTGAAAACGATATCAAATGCGTTCGAAGTACAAATCTACAAAACTATAGCGCATGAGTATTTGAAACATCACTCGAGAATAGTGCTGCCAGCTCATATGGCATTGTACAGCTGTCTCGTTAAGGCAGGCTTTAAAACCCATATAGCTGTTCGGTAAAAAAATGGCGAGCAGCATCCATCAAACACACAGCATAGGCCGCCGGTAACAAGCAAAGCACTATAACATCACTCTTTGACTCATGACAGTACTTCTGGGTTGCATGGGTGGTCATCACCCGTAAAACATCACAGTTCAACAATCGAGAGAGGTGACATTGGTACTCAAATGCTATGCTCAGCCACTTTACTTCTAACCTCATCAAGGAATGAGCTGAAACCTGTGGAGCTAGGTAACAGGGAGCCATCCAAGGTCTGATCCTCAACAAGGTATTTCTCGAATTCTGTAGTGTCATCATGTGCTCCTTGAATGAAAACCAGTTTGGGTGTTATATTCCTTTCTTGTTTTAGTCTATCGACTGTTGATCTCAGTAGACCTGCCAATGTCATTTCAATGTTAGGACAGGAGAGGAGGCACACACTGATAGGATAATGACTTAGTGAGAGTGCATGATGAATGAAAGAAAAAGATTATTCTCACAGTCACGTGGAGGAGGAAAAGGGATTTCGCTACTAGCTGTAGGTGAGTAATACACCAGAAGGTCTTTGTATGCATCAAGAAGAAATATCGGCCTCTCACTGGTGAACACAGTCCGGCTTAGTGATTGATGTACTTCTGCTTCTACATCGGGGGAGGAGTATGAAATCAATGTAGGCCAAATAGCCTGCCGAAGCGAAGCTGGCTCCAGTGCACTGCCCATAAAATAGATGTAAACAATATTGATCTAATGTCGATTGAAATCGAGTTTAGATGTTCCCATACTAACCACCACAAATTGAACTACCAAAAGTAAGATGAGATGGGAAAAATATCAGAAAACCAACACTTAAATTTGAATTAACTAGTCAGATTAGGAGATCAGTAATATGATCCACATAAATTCTAATGTATTTACACTTTGGTTCAACTACCACCCACGATATAATACAAGTTTCATGCCTGTGGTTGCATCATATTCAAGCTTACATGCATCACCCTTATAATGTGCCTCCACATTTACTACTGTGTTTGATATTCCGTACAACAGTCATCAAATTGAAATATGTAAAACCATACTTCCATAGCTCGATAATAAGAAAATAAAACAAGAAATCTCAATATTTTTAAAAAAAATGCAGCCCACAGGTGGGATCAGATCAAAAAATACATAAATTTGTATTTTTCCCTAGTGCTAAGTTTATAACAAGCTAACGGTATGCCAGAGTTACTATTAAGGCACACAAATAGTACCTCGGTACTTCAGCATGAGATTAGTCAGGTTAAGACGGATTAGTTAGGATGTCCTATTGTTTGTTAGGCTCTCATCTTATCTAGAGTTTTCTAGTCAAGTTGTTACAGACTTACAGTTACAGTCAGGTAGTGAAGGTTTGTATATGGCCCCTTGCCAGCCCTTTGGAATCAATAAAGTGATAAAGAATCAATTTAAGACTTTCCAATTTATAGTTGAATGCCTCCCCTAGTAGTTGACTACACCTGGCTATCCTCTCGGAAGTGTTTACACCTAATGAACTAGGGTTCATTACAGAAGAAGAGACATTACCTCAAGAGGCATTGCAAATATGTCACATAATCTGGATGAATGCCTTCACTGCTGACTTGAAGCAGGGGGCTTAATAGAATAGCAAACACAAACCGTGACAGAGGCTGCAGTTGTGAGCAGTGCGAGAAATTAACATCAATATTATACATCTCAGTACCACCTCCAGATGTGACGTTCTTGTATGCTTTGTTGTACTGAGCAATGACAACTGCCAACCAATCTTGGAGCCACAGCCTTGTTTCCAGCTCATCACTTAACGAAGCCAAAATAACCTGAAAATGGAACTCTGTTTAAATCTGAAATTGAATGACCTTCTATGAAACAGATAGGCATGGCAATCATAAACACATTTCTCTTTTTTGTTTTGTACTTTGGTCAGCAAGCTGGAATTTGTATTGGCAAGAGCATATATATGTTCATAATGCAAAGTGAAATCAGGCAGTCACATACAATATGTCCCCATAGGGTTGTGCATTGGTAAATGAGATGTTGAGTTTAAACCATGATAGAATTTCTTATCCTAAATTATGGTTACACTATTTAGTCTTTACCATGACAGTCCAACACTGATGAAATTCAGATCTCTTATTGCATATTAACACAATCGGACAACGCATTTCCAAATAGGGGAATTCAACATTTGCTGGACTGAAGAAATTCACTGCACCACTTGGTTACCGACTGTAATTGTAGCAAAGTGGTAGTAAAGGGACACAGTTACTGCTTTGACAATAACCAAAATCATGTGCTTACAACAAACAATGAATCAGACTTGTGCTCGATCAACAAAATATTGATAAAGATTCTACCTGGTGTACTAGTATTGTCAAAACAACATCTGGATCAACAAAATCGTAAAGGTCCCAGATATTAGCAGTTGTGTTGTACTGTATAGTCCGCACTCTTAGCCTCCTTTCCAACAAGTATTTAGATCTGGCAAAGGTACATTACGTCACAAAATATACCATCACCCTATATTTGTGTATAGAAATTTCTGCTAGAATATCAAATCTCAAGCTACCAATCAGAAAATGCTTAACAAGCAAGTTGCAAACTAAACATTACAGAAGCACACAAAGTTTACTTTGTTTATATTGTCTAAACTGAAAGATGGACATCTAGCATATAAGAAACATACTCCCTCCGTCCCGAAATACAAGTCATTCTAGGATTCAAAAATTGTCTCACAATACTTAACGTTATAGCTCTGTGGATGTGTCTGATCCTACTCAACCTATCATCGAAACGTCAGTTCCTGTCATCCACTCGCCAGAACATGAATTAAAAAGCAAAAAAAGATGTACCGATGCCCTCTAAATCATGGAGAGATGAATAAAAAAATATTTCCCAGCCGGGGTGCTGCTCACAGACTCCACGCTGCTGGATGTGACTGTCAGCTGCAAGATTCTTGTATAGGGGTGGCAATGTCTTTTTGCTTCGGCATTGATCTCTGTGACAATTCCTAGAACGTCATCTAATTGGAGACAGAGGGAGTGCAGCAGGGTGACAATTAAGATTGAGATTTGAGAAGATTTCAGAATAGTAATATTAACACTAAAATGACTAAAACCAAATGATACATATAGAGATTGCACAGAAATGTGAGCACACTACTTGAACACTGGACTTGGAAACAGTAACGCGCTACTTGAATGACTAATCACAGACTGTAAATAAATAAATGTACCTGCTCCCAGAATTTGGAAAATCTGATGTATCACCATTGTGCACAAGAACTGTGTACTTAAATGCAATTTGAATAATAGGAGGGCTTGACTTCCTGCAGGCACAAAAAAAATTGGCGTCATAAGAATTTAGAAGATAAACTGTGCATTTTTACAGAACAGTTCAAACTATTTAGCCGAAGATTTGCAGTTATCTTGTGTGACTGATGTAATGGGCTCGTAGCCATACGGTTGCACAGCAGGTTGTTTACTTTTTGCTTATTAGCTGTTCAAATTTGTTTCTTATGCAATTAATAGTAATTGCAATTAACCATTGCAACATGTTTCTTAGACAAGTTCGTTTCATTTTTGTAAGACACTAAGACGTATATGCATAGCATACTACTTAGGCCCTCATAGGAAATATCCAGTTATGCTGTCTTTCACCATTGTACAAACTCCTTTTAGATCCCAAATGTCAGGATAATGTTGGAACATCAATTAAAAGGTTATCATGTTCTCATTTCCACTAATTAATACTGGAATTCTCTATTTGCCTTAGATAAATTATAGGCTTCTTGTCCTTTGATTAGTGGTGAAACATTCCATACAAAAGAAAGACAAAAAAAACTATGAAAGAAATTATGAGTATAATATGTGGGACATATGGAGAAGGGTGTGACATGTCAATGTATTCCAAAATTTCTTATTAATTTGATCATTATGGTGACAGCAAATCGGCTTCCACTTTACCATCTTGGCCAGGCACAATTAAACATGTTATTTTGGTCTAAACTCAACTCACTGATAGCCTCAACAGAGGCTTGACATATGAAATCAATTAAGACTTCAATAAAGAAGGCTTATACCCACTAGCAGTCCTAGCCTTCTAGGTCATTCCAGCTAGTAGGGGAAAATCTGATTTTCTGATACAACAACCTAAAAACAATTTCACACAAATAATTACTAGTAATGACCAAGGATGCAGAATAATATAAGTTTCTATATGTCAAAGCACAGAAGGGAAATCCCATATTACTTATGGTTGGGAAAAAATGAGGGTTAATATTAAGTTGCATGCACCGACCAGTTCAACCCAAAAGCTTAAGCTGATGGGGAGAGGTGAGCAATTCACTTATATTCCAACACTTCCCCTCCCGTGGAGGCTCCCTCAGGCCTCAAACGTGGAATAAGAGCGAGCAGCAATTATTTTATTTAATTGTGCTAACCAGGATTCAAACTCGAGACCTCTGACATTGATACCATATTAAGTTGCATGCACCGACTAGTTCAACCCAAAAGCTTAAGCTGATGGGGAGAGGTGAGCAATTCACTTATATTCCAACAGTTAATTTATGGAAAGCATATATTATGGGAAAGCCTGGAAATAGAATGTTTGTTACCTAGAAAATTGTGAATCCTTTTCAAACTCAAAGTCGTAACTGTATGTAGTAAAAGAGTCACAACAATTTATGTGTTGAACATGCATGTACTGAGGATCTGGAAAGAAATGGCCATACTGTTGAACATAAAAGAAAATAAACATGTCAGACACAACATATGAAGAAGCTGATGTAAGTAATGCACATATCCCTGAGAGTACTTACAGAATCAGCAATCTTGAACTGTGACGATGTTCTCAATCGCATTACGCATCCAAAAGCATAGGGACGACTCAACATCTTGTATCTGAACAAAAGGCAGATATAAAAAATGAGAGTACTGCACTGCTGCTTTGTAGCTACTTACTCCTTTTAATGATATGGCAGATCATTTGTTCTTTATCTTGTTTCAAAATCCAAGGACCTAGAAGAATCAAGAATTCCCTATCCATGATAGCATCAAGTTATTAATGCCATCTTATTTATGGGTGTGGATTTGCCAGCCTTTACTTTCTATCACCTTTGGTTTCGCCATTCCATAATCAAAAGTGTTATGGGACCTTATATGCTACTACAAGTATATAAAATCAGTGCACATAAAGAATATGCAGAATGCATTCGTGCTTTATACATTTTGGATCTATCTTATAGCATGGACATCAAGGCAGCACACAACCAAGAACTAACATTAATTTTCATCGTGCTGTTTGGGTTTGAGCAATTTAACATAATCCAGTACTAAAACATTGACAACATAATAAAAATTTGATAATCTATTATGAGGGACAGCTCTCCACTATTGGTATAAAGAAGAATAGCCTAAGCATTTACCCAATAAATCTGGTAGAGGAAACAATAAATGTTTTTAAGTCATGATCTAACTGCTGAATACATAGAGAAACATAAAGATGGTGACTAAACTTACATATCTTGTGGAAGTGTTGATTCATCTGTACTTGAATACAGAAACAGTGATCCACCGCTCTCAACACTCAGAACTTTCAGGGAAGTAAGATCAGTGTATTCATTTGTAATTGCAAAAAGGTCCACGCACACACCTGCTTGAACAGCACTAGTAGCCTGTGATATGCCAATCAGATATATTCTAAAATATTCTCATAATATATTGACTAATCTTTGTGCAAAATTACCAGATTTTTGTAGAACCTTGTCTGCTCCTGCAGCAATATATGATCAGCACCCCTTGCTTTACCAGCATTTTGGTCCTCACTTATATCCAGCTGCCCAGCCCCATAATTGGGTGGACCAGATAAAAATGCAAATATCCTAGCTGTTTTTTAAAAAAGAAAAATGGAAAATGATCAGGACAAGTTATAGTGGCAGACGAGGTCAAGTACCAGAGACCCAGTCCTGAAACAAAATAACAAACATTAGTGTGGTAAAAGGCTCAAGGCATTAACATACCAAGCTCGAACGCATTTCCATATTCCGAACTTAGATAGTTGATAAGAACATCCAACGCTACACCAAAACCACGTACATGATGCAATACATGATCCTGTCCTTCGTGCGCATTTGCAGCTACTTCCCAGGAAGACATCGGTTTAATTGTTTCAAGTGCTTCAGTAATGCGATCTTTGCAACTATCAATCTGTGAAGATGTAACTTGATATTAGCGCATACAGTACAAGTTAGATGAATATTCTGGGACCAAAAGCCAGAGCCAAATACAAATAAGGAGAAAACTGTAATTAAGAGCACAATTTACATACAGGTGCCAAAAATGAGCAAAGGGGCATGATATCTTCAAGGTCAACTTGTAAGGCACCATCAGAATCCGGAGGGATAAACACATTCTTCACAATAGGTATTGGGCCTTGGACATCATATAATCCTATTTTGCTGCTAAATGTCAAAAGCCCAAATAGTGATCCTGGAGAAAGAGCTGCATGGAATCAAAATATTAGTTTATATAGAGCTTTATAAAAACTCCAAGTATTATGCTTCAAAAAAAGATTAGCTCCAAGGACTTAAGCTCACCTTCAAGAGCTGCTTGAAGAGCACTTTTGACTAGCTCCAAGAACTCCTCTGAAGCTAAAGTGCAATATGAAGAAACAAACATCAGAAACAGGTGAATTTCACCCAAAAAAAAAGGAGGAGAGATAAATTACAAAAGGTATAGATAAACACTCAAAGAATGTACTATTGAATTTAAGTTTGTGGAAAACTTAATGATTCATATATCAGATAAGACAGTATAGCTTAAGCTGTAAGCCTAACAAATTGTGGCTAAAGATTTGACTGGCTAGGAACACCAAAAGTCAAGCACCATGTTAATGGAAACGGATTTCATCAATCAAAGGGAATTTTGAAACTGTGTTCATCAATCATCATAATGCTGCAACGTTGTTTCCCTTTTTACATTTACAACTATATAAAAGCAACCAGTTACACACCCCCATGACAATATCAATCACTTTGTCACTCATTGGACTAAGTTTTAGCCTTTTAGGGCATGAGCGCAATAGGCCCCAACGGGTGTCAGTCTATGACGACCCTCTGCAGGCACTCAATATATGCATATTGAACCATAATGTACCAAATTCAAGGCATGATTACCAGTTCGTTGCTAAAATGCTATACTAGCACCAAACGTGTACAGCTTGCAAAGGAACTGCAAGATCTTACAGGACAAGTCGATCGCTGCGACGTACACGGGCGTCGGAGCCGCTGCCGCTGCCGCCTCGCCCTCCTCCCCTGCAAAATTCCACCACCATCACCACCAGGTTACAGCAATACCGCATCGTGCCACAGCGCCAATGCGCTGCATCCAATCAGAACGGCGAAGAGAG
This sequence comes from Sorghum bicolor, assembly GCF_000003195.3. NCBI lineage: Eukaryota > Viridiplantae > Streptophyta > Magnoliopsida > Poales > Poaceae > Sorghum > Sorghum bicolor. Next base: position 43,374,646 of record NC_012875.2, read on the forward strand.
AGAGAGACGTGTACTGGGGGGGAGGAGGAGGTCGACGAACGCGGAGCGCATCTCGGGCGGGTCGTGGCCACCGTCGCGGGCGTAGCGCGCGGCGGCGTCGGCGGGGAGGTCATTCTCGGCGCCGCAGACGGCGCAGTTCCAGGACCAGCGGTCGAGCGGGCAGAGCAAGCTGAAGTAGGCGAAGCAGGACTGGCAGCGGGGGAGGAGGTGGCCCTCGGCGCCGGTGGCCGGCGTGGAGCCGCGCTCATCTGTGGCAGAGAACGGAGTGACGGCGACGCCCCACGGGATGCCGCAGGCCTCGTGGAGCGCGGGGTCGGAGGGGAAGCAGGCGAGGCTCGCGCGCACCGCCATTGCCGCCGCGCGGATTTGGGGCTTCGGATCTGGCGACGTGACGAGAGATCTCAGGGAAGCTCTGTGCCTTGTGCGCCTCGAGTGTTTTGGTGCGGTTTAACCAGTGGGCAGCCGGCAAGGAGGGGCCTTGTGTGCTGGACTGGAAATGGTGAAACACACCACGGAAAGCTGATCAGGAGCGTCTATTTCGATTTGTGATCTTGATGGCTGGAATGAACCAAGCGATGTGATAGGGATTGAGGAATCTCTAATCACATGGACGCTGTGCCAACAATGAAATTTTGCCTCGAAACCAACCTAATTGCAGCATCGTATGGCAAAAGAAACTATTTATAGCTCTAACTTAGTAAGGATTAAAAAGTGTGATTATCGATTTTGATAATAATTTCTTTAAGGCAAAGTTAAGGCTTTGCACATCTTTTTAGTTAGAGCATCTCCAAGGGTTATGCATTTTTAGTTTTGCATTTGATGGAGTTTACAAAGTTTCAAATAAAAATAGCAAGGATAAGAGCATCTCCAACAATTGACAAAAAGCACTTGGCATCCTTGAAAAATTGGCAAAAGTGGCAAAAATGCATCTCCAACAGTTTGGCAAACACATTTGGCAAATTGACACGCTTGGCAAAATCATGAGCCGCGCTCACAGCTATCCGCCGCGCGGACTCGCTTGGCAACGCGCGATCTCTCTTCTTCTTTCCCTTTCCCGCGCGACAAGTGAAACTGTCCGTCGTCTGAAGGTCGCCGCGCCCTTCCTCCCAGATCGCCGTCGTCTGAAGGTCCGTCGCGACCAGGTGCTCATCTCGATCTGAAGTTGTGCCCCGCCGCCGCCGCCGCCGTGTGATCAGGTATGCATCGGTCTGTCGGGCCTCGTCCATCGTCCATTGTTTGGATCCCGCCAGGGCCTCGTCCATTGTCTAGGGTTCGCTATATCCATCTGATTGTTTCATTCTACATCACTCAGACACATCGATCCTACTAGTATATATACATGACAGATCAGTTCAGTTCACACGTACTACATACATACATAATCAGTTCGATGAGCCTTCAAGAGTGGTTTGTCTTTGTGCCTCCTTTTCTTGGAACATTGGTCACCTAATAAGCAGATAAACTGCATGTACGTGTTTCCTGTAGGGCGATACAGCATGTTCTTTGAATCAGCGTGCTGGCAAATCTACGTGTTGCCCATGAGCGAATTTTCAATAACTTTAATCTAGATTAGTATGACTTGACGCACTGTTCAGCACTTTCAGCCTATTGAATTGACTCTAAATCTATTATGAGAATAAGCACTTCAGACGATTCATCTGCATCTGATTGCCCCCAACCATTCACGGTCTCCTGTAATGAAGGCCAAACTTTAATATGACAAAAGAAGAAGCAGGTAAAGAACTTCTGAAAATGACACGAACAGTCTGAATGGCACCTCTGAAAATTCAGAATAGAAGCTGGGAAAGAATCTTGTATATATTTCACGATGTACTGCATATATTAATGCATATATTTGCTGATTCATCGGATGGTATTGTTCAGTAAAGTTTGTGTATATATATTTTACGGTGTTCTCTCTTGAATGGTCTTGTATATCTTATTTCAGACTCATTTAGATGGATCCACAAGGAGAAGATTTCTTGTCGGGGATTCTTCTGGATGGAGAAGGTGACCATGTTTCAGGTTTGGACGACCTTGTCATTCCACTGACTCCACAGGATACTCAGGCTAGCCCCGAGGTGGAAGTTGTTGCTTCTCGTGGTAACAAGGGATCGAAGAGGGCCAAAAATTTTAGTGTGGAGGAAGACGAAATTGTTTGTGAAGGATGGTTGGTCGCTAGCAAAGATCCAATTCACGGAGCCAACCAAAACCGTACTAGCTTTTGGGGTAAGGTTCATGCTTACTTTTGGGAGCACAATAAG